>NC_089790.1:22975000-22987500 GCF_040412425.1 Macrobrachium rosenbergii
ATAAACACATGCTTTTAGTATCGCAGTTTTAATGAAACGTACGAAACTAAAATAGGAAAATAAGTACTCAAAGAGCACTATGACAAGTTGAGCCTCTTTGTCACTTCAAGTACTGGCACCTATAACAATATTTGTAATAGTAAGACTGTAATCAAGAATAACAAGAAAACTAAAATATAGAACTGGACCAACATGAATCTCAAAGCGCAGGGGAAACCGATACCACAGGATTACGTTACACGATTAAGGTCAGGAATTCGGGAGGTCGGTCAGTACCAGGAGGTCAGACATACGCCAAAGGCAATCGAATGCAAATAGCGGGACAGAATTGGTAATGGGTCAAGCGTCTCCTGGGGTCAGATCTTACGGATGAAGCCTCCTCTTCCCCCACCTCCTCCTCCTCCTCTTTAATCTCCCGCAGTCCCTCTCTCCCTCCCACTTCTGGGAATTATATTTCTTCTCCGAATTACCCTTCCTCCAGGAGACTTCTCTCCAACCGCTTTGCAACGTTCTCTGAGCTTTTGAGAGGGGCACTTCAATGATGCGCCCTGGTGAATTATTCATGGTTCAACATCTTTTTCTTCTTTCCTACTTGAAAGGTTTTGTGTGACGTATCAGTTTGCTGCCTGCCTGAACCTCTCTCTCTCTCTCTCTCTCTCTCTCTCTCTCTCTCTCTCTCTCTCTCTCTCTCTCTCTCTCTCTCTGTATGTGAATTAGAAAGCACCCAGAAGCCTATATAATACAGAGCATGATAGCTATTCTTTTAAAAGTTGTAGAGTCATACATTCTCTCTCTCTCTCTCTCTCTCTCTCTCTCTCTCTCTCTCTCTCTCTCTCTCTCTCTCTCTCTCTCTCTCTGTTTTGCTAAAGGTTATCTTGTTTCCTTATATATTCTGTATACAGAAGTCGTACTAGTTTGGTGCCTGCCTCTCTCTCTCTCTCTCTCTCTCTCTCTCTCTCTCTCTCTCTCTCTCTCTCTCTCTCTCTCTCTCTCTCTCTCTCTCTCTCTCTTTTATCTGTCTGTTTTGCTAAAGGTTATCTTGTTACTTTAAATATTCTTTACACAGAAACCATGGTTTTCATCTATTACCTTAGTATTGACTAATTAATGGAAACATTAAATCTGTTCTGTATAAAATAAGTTGTGTCAAATTTATTATTATTATTATTATTATTATTATTATTATTATTATTATTATTATTATTATTATTATTATTATTATTATTATTATTATTATGGTAACTGGAAATGTTAATTGCTACATTCTTTGTAAATCACTAAAGGATGGTTTTATTTCCTACATCATGAAGCACAAATCCCTATAATTTTTCTTATGCAATTGCCTTCCACTTAAGCCAGAACCTTAATTATTGGAAAAAGTACAAGTCTCGGTGTTTGTTATTATTAATAAATGACAGAAATGAATTTCTTACGAGGTTTGCAAAGTCAGTCGATCTGTAGATATTGTCGTCTGGGAAGGAATTTTCTTGATAAGAATAATGATGGCTCACGCCAGCCAGTTAAATTATTCATGTGAGGTCAGGTCATCAATATATATGCAGCTATGTATATATGTATATATATATATATATATATATATATATATATATATATATATATATATATATATATATATATAATAACAAGAATTCATTTAAACAGGGTGGTATATAGTTGAGATATTTATTCAAGAAAAATTACAAGCTTTCAAGGGCTAACCGTCCTCATCGCCTGGTTGCCGATTTTTAGGGCTACCTTCATATATATATATATATATATATATATATATATATATATATATATATATATATATATATATATATATATATATATATATATGTATATATATATATATATATATTTATACATACACATACATACATATATACAATATTTATATATATATATATATATATATATATATATATATATATATATATATATATATATATTTAATAACAGAACTCATCTAATCAGGGTGGTATATAGCAGAGATATTAATTCAGGAAATTTTACAAGCTTTCCAGTATTAACTGTTCTCATCGCTTGGTAGCCCGATTTTTACGGCTACTAGGCGATGAGGACAGTTGGTCCTGGAAACTTTTGCTGAATTAATATCTCTGCTAGGTACCACCCTGTTTAAATGAAGTCCAATTCTTAATTGTATTAATGTACAGAACACTTGTGCAAGTGATAATTTTTAAATATTTATATAACAACATATATACATATATATATGTGTGTGTGTATATATATATATATATATATATATATATATATATATATATATATATATATATATATATATATATATATGTATCTATAGATATTTTATATATATAAATTTATATATATATATATATATATATATATATATATATATATTTATATGTATATATATTTATATATATATATATATTTATATGTGTGCGTATTCATATATTTGTGTGCACGCGCTCGCATGTGTGTGTGTGTGTTTGTATGTGTGGGCTTTCATTACAGGTAATAAAAATCTACGCTCTTGCTAGCGCATTTGCATGTTTGAGAATCATTGCATGTCTTTGAAAAATGGGGGTTCTAACGTCCGAGAATTTTCATTTAAAACTGCAAGAACCGGGTTAAAGGGAGTAATGAAACCGTGGATAGCAATTTCCTTTTGAGTAAAATGGTCTTTATATGGTTTTTTTTTGTAAATAAAATAATGAAAATATAAAAATTACGGAAATATTGTTTCGTCAACTTCTTTTTCAATCTTGTAGTTCTTTTGTTCTAAATCAATCTATAATTTGTTTATGTTAAAACATATTTCTAGTTAAATGCCTATATGTATGTATATATATATATATATATATATATATATATATATATATATATATATATATATATATATATATATATATATATATATATATATATATATATATACTGTATATATATATATATATATATGTGTGTGTGTGTGTGTGTGTGTATATGCAACAATGTAGTTGTGAAACGTCGGCATTAGCAATAAACTGTCAAATGTATCAAGTGCCTTTCTCTGGACGCCTACGAGTATATATATACTGTATATTATAATATATATATATATATATATATATATATATATATATATATATATATATATATATATATATATATATATATATAGAATCGACTAGTATGCAGTGCAATATCATTACTCTTGTGTATATATCAAGAGTGCATCTTCCAATAGTCATTCTCTTCCTCATCAGTGGCAACAAATCCACAATAACCTTATGGTATTAAACAATACAACTTGATTGGACGTGTTTTAATAAAATTTTTAAAGGCAAATAAAACAGAATAATGTTACTAGGCGTCGCGTCCACCATCAACAAAAATTTATTGCGTATTCCGGGCAAGATATTCCCGGAATCCAGAAACGCAAGGACAAAAATCCCAGCTGTTTGCATAGAATCTTATTCAAAGCGAATCTCTCTTACCTGATCAATTATGGAGATTTTGTGGGGGGCGTCAGTGGGTTGCTAAGACGGAAGATTAAAGGAGGGATAAGACGCGTGTGTAGAAGGAATACTGAAGATGGAATCATAAATAAGAAAGGATAAATATGATGCGGTAAAGGATCATATTGTTGTGGTCCATTTTGTTCGGACGCAGACGCACGTTCGCGTTTACGAATATGTCCATTGCCGGACACATAAACACTCATATATACACGTACACACGCACATACACGCACACACCCACACACACCTATATACTGTATATCATATATATATATATATATATATATATATATATATATATATATATATATATATATATATATATATATATATGTATGTATGTATGTATATATATATATATATATATATATATATATATATATATATATATATATATATATATATATATATATATATATATATTACGTGACGAACTATGTGCTGGCCTGGCAGGGCCACATCCTTTGCAGGTGCAGTTGTGTTTACACCGTTAGATACAGCGAGGTATCTGACGCATGCATTTGTGCTTTCCTGACCATGATCAGGATTTAAGTACATGGAGACAGTGTGAGTGCGTATGTGCGTTGCACTCCCTAATGGTATATTATCAGAGGAACGGAGAATCAAGGCAGGACTTCGGTTTTGGTGGCTGGGTGTGATTTGCCTTGTGAGTGTTTAAAAAACCGCCACCGTGACAATACCTTATCTGCGGCCATAGAAGTGAGTACCATAACTCTTGAACACTTGTATTTTTTTCCAGACATTATGTGGAAATACCCAGTTGTGCTGCAGTGAAATTCCTCTGTGTCTCCATTATGCATTTTCCTGTTCTGCTCTCCATTGTACGTTTTCCTGTTTTGAATATTGATGTCTTGTTGCACCATTTCAGGTTTTGATATATGATATGTTTCTTTTAACAGGAATTCTGGGTTCGTCCTGTGAGGGCGAATATTTTGGAAGTGGTGTTCATTCTTTTACATGCTATATGACATTTATTGTGGTCTAGAATAATTATGACCTTTTTGCTTTGTTTGGTGACCAGGGTGTTAGTCACTAGTATTGGTTGGTCTAGAATCATTAAGCTGAATGTTTGTGAATCAGAATTTCCTCTAGTAATGATTTCCATTTATAGGGGGTGGAATCCACACCATTTCCGGATCGTAGTTTTTGTTGAATTACTTTCGTTAAATCTGCAAATAAAGTCTAGTTTTGTACCTCAGTGTTTAATTCCAGTAGGCCTTTGTTTGAGAATAGGTTTAGCGAGAGGAGTCGACGAGGGAGAAGAAATTTGCTGACCCAGGATGGGCCATTGCTACCAGAGAATCTTAGGGAAGTAAGATGATTCATGCTGTTCTTAAAACAGGTACAGCAATGGAATGTGACCCTATTTGACCTGGGGATAGGGTCATTAATATATACATATATATATATATATATATATATATATATATATATATATATATATATATATATATATATATATATATATACATATATATAGTCTTTCTTTATAACTCAAAGCTTTTAGCTCTAGCATAAAAGTATGGAATTACTATTGGCATATATTGCATTTTTGGTTCTCTAATGGCAGTGTATTTGTCTTCATCATGCAATCTGGTAAAAAAAAATGGATTTGCAAATAATCGATAGCTAATATTATTTTTTATTCAGTATCGTTATACTGTTTTTAACTGATGAAAGTTTCGTTTAATGGTATATGATAAAGAAAAATTCGTTTTTCAAGTGACCCCTCTCACCCCATTCACAGTTTATTAATCTTACCTCTTTCAGGGCTTAAATTTCAAGACACTGAAAAAGGAAAAGTATATGGCCGGATCGTCGTCAAAGTATTATATCAGTATTCAAACGGCTTAAACTCTCCACTCATATAAAAGAAAGATTTTATCCTATGATGATTTTATAATTGTACATTATTGCAAACAATAGTTCGGCGTATGACAAGATAAATTTAACTTCCTAGCAAAGGATTTATTGCTATGAAATGATTGTTGAGCAATTTATGTAACGTTTTCTTGGTATTTATTCAGGATGTGAAAGTTCTTAAATGGATGTTATTATTATTATATTACACTGGATGAAACCTATTCACATGGAACAAGCACACCAAAGGGGCCATTGACTTGTAAGTCAAGATTCTAAAGACTGTTGGTTTCAACCTCCCACCGCAGATCCAACGCTGCGGCAGTATCTAGTCATGATACAGAGCCAGTGATTTTTCGTCCCCCTGGTGGAGGCGCGAAGCCGCGACATCTAAGCTGCATGTCACGACGGTAGCCACCATACCAGCGGATATTATAGGATAATAGTAAACTGTGAATGTAAACGGTTTTGACATAATTAGCTAACAATCCTGTATAAATCAATTACGCTTCTTATTAGTATCAACTAAGTAATTCTCAATAGTACATGAAAATAGGATGGAATATTCAATTCTTATATATAAATTCATAACACCCCTTTGAATTTATCACATAGCTATGGAATTTCCAATACTCGTATAAATCTTGAATTTGAAATTACAATATTTTATTGGCTCTTGACGTGCTATACAGCAATATAAAAGCGTATTCGTACAACAAAAACACATGAATATATTATGGGGTATTCCTCTTAACGTCATACAAGATCTAAAAAAACACTTTGGTTATAAGGTATTCAAATGATATATTGAATTCTATTGATTATTTACGGCTTGACAGTTGAAAGTATGAAATTTTCATATGTAAATTTAGTGACGAAACTGTCATACGGATATACAGTACTCAACTATGGAGAAGATTTGACTTCCAATATGTGTACAGGGGCTGAATTGAGCAGAAATATTCATATTATAGAGTCAGAATTAGACTTTACCTCTCTTGGTGACTGAGCAGACAATGCCACTGTTCCCAGTGTTCCAACCCAAAAGGTATACTAGGTTTTAATCCTGGTCGGAGTATGCACTTATCACATAGAATTCATTTTGGGTGCACTTGCACGCAGGAGGAATTCACTATGAAGAGTGCACATACCCTATGGTTAGAACCTGTGAATATGTGCGTGTGTGTGTGTATACTGTATACGTGGATGGATATATGTGAATACATCTTGTACATGTGTATATGTGCAGGCACACTATCGCACTTATTCTTTATGTAATGTTGGTATACAAGGCAGTTTAGAGTGTTATTAATCCTTTCTTCTTGAATCAGATGCAGTATCGCGGAGGGCTTATATAAACAAGTAAAAAATGCGGCCAAGTTTCTTCGGCGCAATCGAGTTTTCTGCACAGCCGCTACATCGTATATTCCTCAGGGCCACCAAAATTAGATCTGTCTTTCGGTGGTCTCGGTATAATGCTGTATGAGCTGCGGCCCATGAAACTTTAACCACGTTCCGGTGGTGGTCTGTCCTATTTCGTTGCCAGAAGCACGATTATGGCTAACTTTAACCTTAAATAAAATAAAAACTACTGAAGCCAGAGAGCTGCAATTTGGTATGTTTGATGATTGGAGGGTGGATGATCAACATACCAATTTGCAGCCCTCTAGCCTCGGTAGTTTTTAAGATCTGAGGGTGGACAGAAAAAGTGCGGACAGAATAAAGTGCTGACGGACAGACAAAGCCGGCACAATAGTTTTCTTTTACAGAAAACTAAAAGGAAAAAAATGTATAATACATTTCATTCAATAAACTACCTAACGTTCATGCGGCCCCATTTCCCATCCTTCCTGGCTCATCAGATGTGCCATCCGACTTCCGTACGAGTTCGCATCAAAATACCTAACAACCAAAAGGGCCTCATCTACCGAGATATCCAGAACCAATTCCGAGAATATGAACCCAGCTTCCACGTTCCAATATCGCATTTGAAGGTGGCGGAAAATATTGCACGGATGCGCAAATGTCAAATTCGTATATACGATCGACCCCTGCCGATGTTGCATGTTGCAACGCTGCTTCAAGCTGCACGTTTTCTCTCGTGACTCCGTGGAGGAGGCAAGAGCCTTCGTTGGCTGTTGTTGTTGCCTTGCATGATGCAGAAGGAGAGCAAATGATAAGAATTTCCGCCGTCGCCAATGACAAGGTCTTTATAGATGGGTCATGCGTGGACAGTTATGTCTCTCTGGTTAACACTGTTATTTCACTCGCCATTAGAGGTCAGTGTCAATCTCTATCAATTTGCGGAAGAACGGATGACAAAAATCATTTTCCATTTTTGTTTAATTTGTTTGCTGTTTTGTTTCTCTAACATTTACCACTTTATATTTCCCGTTCCGTGCATTATGTAGAATTTTTCGTTGTCTTTGACAATTGATATCTGTTATTATTATTATTATTATTATTATTATTATTATTATTATTATTATTATTATTATTACTATTATTATTATTATTATTATTATTATTATTATTATTATTATTATTATTATTATTATTATCCAGAAAATGAAACCTATTCATATGGAACAAGCCAACTAAAGGGGCCATTGACTTGAAATTCAAGCTTCCAAAGAATACGGTGTTCGTTAGGAAGAAGTAAGACGAGGTAAAGGGAAATACAGAAAGAAGAGATCCCACTTATAAAAAAAATAAGTTAACAAATTAACAAAAAGATAAAAATGTATTAAAATGCAAGGAGAATAATATTAGGGTAGTAATGTATTGCACATCTTGGAATTCTGAAGTTCCAATTGCACAACTTCCTCTGGGAGGCTGTTTCAAAGACAAACGATTTTTATTTTAATTATTCAGTTATATCTTACACTTTTCCACCTTCTTTTGACTATTCATCACCATTTCACCCTTGTAAATATTCCAGAGATAAAAGGACAAAATGGTTCGACTATCTTGAAACTGCACCATAAAAGCCTCTCTCTCTCTCTCTCTCTCTCTCTCTCTCTCTCTCTCTCTCTCTCTCTCTCTCTTTTCTGTGCCTTTCATTCCACAATTATTTTTTTTTGTTTTCCTCTTTTCTTTGGATCCATTTCCAGAAACATTCGCTGCTGCACAGTGATCCAACCGCTGGAGTTTTAAATTTTGCACCACCTCCTACCTTACTGTTCGTCAACTTTACGATTTGATTTTGTCTCACGCTCAGACAAAGACTTACACTTCCTGAAAAACCCCTTTCTGGAGTCACCCCTTTAACAAAGGGAATGGAGCACAAGCATATAGACACACATACAGACATGCAAGCATACCGACATACATACAGACATGCATATATAGATATACATAAATTTTCTGACCGAATAGTTACTATAGTGAAATTCAAGAATTTGTAAAACATCAGCACTCTCATAGCACAAAAGAAGTAGAAGGATCCAGTCGATAGACTGTAATTTCTAGTAGCTATAAATTTAAACAAGCAACATTTTACATATTTATTTGGCTGATGAAACTGGATGTAGCTCATCAGAATTGCAAATGCTGATATCGTTGCAGGAATATTCAATCCGATCTCATCATGTATCTTGTTGCCAATGTAAAATACATGTAGATCGCGTACAACACCGAAATTTGCATATCAATAATAACTCATATTTCTTGGTGCCTTATAAGACACTTTATTATTCACTGAAACATAAGCTAGGAGAAAAGAGTACAAGAAAAGAAAGTCATAAGTGAATGGAAGATCGTTGCTTTAGAAGGTAATAAATTCCAGTCTAAAAAAAAATGATCGTTAAATTATGTTATAAGATAATTAATTATTTGATGAAACATAAGCTAGGAGAAAAGAGTATAAGAAAAGAAAGTCATAAGTGAAGGGAAGATTGTTGCTTTAGAACACTGGTTCTCAACCTGGGGGGCGTCAGCAATTTCCAGGGGGAGCACGAGCCCTAGGGAAAAATTAAAAATTCTCTAATTATATTCGTTATTCTCTTAACAAGATTCGCTAAAAAGCAGTGTCAAGTATCTCACTAATTCATTCCCAAAAGAATATAACCACCCCTTCTCTTTCTCTTGTTTTTTTTTATTATTTGCCTTTAAATCTGGGAGGGAATTTTGCTCATAGATGCAAAGGGGCCGTGGAAGGAAGGACCAACTCTTAGAGGGAACGTGGTAATAAAAAGGTTAAGAACCACTGCTTTAGAAGGTAATAAATTCCAGTCTACAAAAGTAATGATTGTTGAGTTATGTGATTACTTGCACTAACCTTAGACACTATTAATGCAAGGGACGATATCTGTAGCAAAAGAAAAAAAAAATAAAACTTTAATTTGGCGCAGCAAAGGAGATGTTGACCCCGGAATTCTATGGTAGAGAATATCCATCTCTGAAAAGAGCTCCATCAACAATACTCTTATATATGAACAGACCTTTTGACGTTTATTGCCGACGGCGCGCCCGGCAAAGGGAGAAGAGGAACTACCCAGCGGTTATTACGGGACATAAAATTAGTCCCTTGGGGAAGGTTTTCCCCTTCATTAACTATATATAGCGACGAGGACGGATGGTAATAATATGAAGGAAGGAAATACAAAGTAACTTTAGAGCATATTGTTTAGAAAGGCATAAAGTTTTGCATTGTTACTGTAGGAAAATAAATTTCAATTTTAAAAGTTATGTACCGAAAATTTCCGCATAACATTTCGTACACTTCTGCTGTAGGCTCATCAGTATCGCATCTAATAACTTTGAGCTCGTTCTTCCATTCTTTGTATTTAAATTTTTTTTTTCGTTCCAGTGCTTATTTCACTCCCTTTATATAATGATTTTTAGATCTTTAGCTCTTCTGCGTTTCCGTCTTCCAAACACTTCCGAATTATACACTTTTTTTTTTTTACCAACCTATCATCTGTCAGTCTATTTACGCAGTAAACCATCTCAAAATACTCCTACAAAGTGCCTCCACATTTCCCACCAATCCGCTCATTCTTGCTCCATGTAAAAAGTAAAAGCTGCTCATCTCATCAGCTTTAACTTTTTTTTTTCTTTTTACCCACATTCAACGTCCGCAAATCACTTCCACAAACAAAGAGTTGTTTTAATAATACCTTCGTGCATTCTGTTTATTGTCCTCTTCTTTTTCAAATCTTTTGGATGATACGCTTGCAATTATCCTAATTTCCTACTGAAATAATAAAATAATAAGTAATTGTGATTTCCTTGTTCTCAAATCCTACCACCATCTTACAGATTTACTCCCAAGTGCCTCTTTGAATATACCGTTTCAACTGTATCTTTATTGATAGCAGCTTCTCCAGTTTCTTTATTTCAAAATGACATCAGAATCAATCTCTTCCTGATATTTATTTTCGACTTTCTCTTCTTACAGTTTTAAACTCGTTCCATCAGCTTCTGCAATTTCTTTTTCCACAACTCTCATCTACACTTAGTGTGCTGTCTTTGACATCTCGTATTATCCTGTACACACACACACACACACACACACACACACACACATATATATATATATATATATATATATATATATATATATATATATATATATATATATATATATATATATACATACATACACTCTATACATACGTGCAAATAGGTATAGTCATAGATATATATATATATATATATATATATATATATATATATATATATATATATATATATATATATATATATATATATATCTTCTTCTTCTTCTTTTAATGTTATATATGCGAAATAAACTGTTTTCCCCTATATAGCGACCCCGAAAAGAACAAGACAACTGTTGTAGCCACTCCATCCACAAAGACACCGAACACTAATAAAATATAAAAAAAAAAATAAAGATACCGAACGCCAGTGGTGGAACCCATTAACTAACACTCTTCTCCCATCTTAAAAACATTGAAATGTTCTACACCCCAATTTGCCAACGCAGCGCCCTGCACCTCTCTCATCTCTCATCCAGTTCTGTTGCGAGACTTTTCTAGGTCATGTACTCCGCACACAGCTTTTTCTCTTTATTCTCGAACTTTTCACGCAACTGTTTCCAAACAAAGACTAAATCCACACATCCTCCTCCTCCTCCTCCTCTTCCCTCAGACCTCCACTGCCCTCTATTTTTTTTTTTTTTTTTAGTTCGGTTATCTGTCTTGCTTTTTCAGTCATGGTTCTTCCGTGTACTTTCCTCGATGCACATATTGATGTTGTGGTCTATATCTTTTTTTTTTAGTTACTTTATGACACTTCCCCTTCTATAAAGGACACGTTGTGAATGCATACGCTTGTTTGTAATTGAAAATGCGTTTTCGTCTTTATATAGACGGTTTTTTCTGTAAATACACGGACAAAGATGGTTTTCTGTTTAGGAAGATGTTTTAACATTTCTTATGCGCCACGAACCCTCCAGCCCCGAGTCCAAAACAGTGCTAAAAATGATTCCACTTCGAAAAAGTATATCTCAGTAACAAAACTACTTATCTCCCATTAATTAATTGAGAAAAAGATTAGTGGTCTTAAAACTTTTTAAACTCGAAGAGTAGGATTTCTGAATCTTCATTCATTTCTTCGCTCCCAAGAGTCCTGTGCTTGCATTCAGTGAAAGTTGGCCACTGAGAGTGGTTAATAATTCATGTAATACATATGCAAATAGGATAAACACCTAAGAGTTTCTAGGGCAATTACCAGAAATGCCAGAGAGAGAGAGAGAGAGAGAGAGAAGAGGAATTTCGGACGTACTTGCTATCAAGGTTGGATATCTGTCAGTTGTAAATATCTTGATATTATGTAGAGTAAAAGCCTCATAAAATCTTCACTGGTATATATACGTCTTTCTATTCTAGGAAGCACAGGTATACTCGTATCTAAGAAAAGAAGTTTACTTTTATTATTGTTCAACGGATTCCGCTTACCTACGTACCTGCTCTTTATCTAATTTGATATATTTTCTCCGAAGTATTTTGTACCCTAGAATTACAGAAAAAAGAAACAAAGCGTTGCTTCATAACTTTTTAAATCTTCACCTGCTTACGTTTTGCCCCTACTTAGGGAGTGGACTTCATTTCCAATGTCCATTAACAATATTGAACATTCTTTTTGTACATTACTTCATTT
>NC_089790.1:22992500-23022500 GCF_040412425.1 Macrobrachium rosenbergii
TTCTGAATGGAATGTAGTATCATGCACATACAATAGATTTAATGACATAAAGTTAATTTGGTTGATAAGAATGTCCGTATAGCTGCCGTAGCACCAAGCAATCAGTGTCTATACTCTAGTGGATTCAGGGCGATAACTTGCCCTATAGACGCCAAATTGTCAAATACTGAGAATGTTGAATTGAAATCAATAAACTGGAAAATATGGAACACATCAACAGTTCAGGAACTCAGCCTTTGACAGGGAAGTCTGAGCTTCCTTTCGGCACGAGGGGGGATGGGAGGGGGTGAATGACCACCGAAAACTGTACAAAGCTTAGTGGAACACAAGCTTAAAGCTTCAAAGCTTACTGTTGTTGGTTAAGCTGGCCTTCTGTCACCACGGGCTCCAACACTACCATTCATGACTTCCTCTAGTAGCTGTTGTCGGTGGGAAACTTTAAAACACAACGATTTTTTCACTGTTGCCAACATTGCAAGGGAAATTAATCAAATTACAGAAAATGCGCTGCAAGCTAAGCGGAAATTTCGTTTATGTAAATGCGGACAGAATTTAACCTGCGCCCTGAAGGGTTCAGTCAAAAAGCCTTACAGAATTAACAGTATAATAGACAAATATCATTACAAAAACCACTAAAATTTCAGATAAAATCACCAAAAAATGCTCACCTTTTTTATCAAAATGTACAATTAAAGGAATATGATGTCTGTGAATATCGTTAGAATTACTACGTTGATATGGTCAATAGCAATGTATTACATGAATAAAAATGAAATGATGGCATGGGATATTTTAGTAAAAAATAAGTGAAATGAACAGGATTACTATTTTAGCTCTGTTTCTTCAATATATATATATATATATATATATATATATATATATATATATATATATATATATATATATATACATATATATATGTTACAGTCAACATGCGTAATCAGTCATTACGCAAAATGCCTGAAATTTCAGTCAATTAGCGAAATGCACTTAGGGGACATTTTGATCCCCAGGAGCTAGTACTAAACACGGCGAAACAGTGAGTCACCTACACTGTTTTGCCGTGTTTAGTACTAGCCCTGGGGGTTAAATATATTTCGCCGTGTTTAGTACTAGCCCTGGGGATCAAATGTCCCCTAAGTGCATTTCGCTAGTTGACTGAAATTTCAGGCATTTCATGTAATGACTGATTAACATGTTGACTGTAACATATATATATATATATATATATATATATATATATATATATATATATATATATATATATATATATATATATTATATATGTATGTATATATATATACACACATATTATATATATATATATATATATATATATATATATATATATATACATGATGTGACCTTGCAATATGTAATTTTACTCTTTTCATTTATCATGTATTATGTGTAATGATAATGATTGCTGAAACACCATATGTAGTGGTATCAGATCTCCAGAGACCTAGTGATTTAGAATTAATGCTTTACATGACTTGATAATGTAATTTAGAATTAATAATTTCTTTCCTGATAAAAACGTAGTAGCTGAGGAACACGTGTGTCCTAGCAAGGGGTTTGTTTCACTTCATTTGTCACCAGTTCAGATAAGAGAAGCGCATTGTGTTGGGTTTTTTGCTTTGTTTTAATTCACGCTATGACAGGTCTGTTTGAGCATGTTTAGTGTTACATACATGGCTCTGGTCACTTATGCAATTTTGAGAGTAAGACCTCATGACCGATTACGTCGTGTATTGTCCCGATTGAGTTCAAAATGTTTTGCCGGAAATTACGTCATCTTCCTTATTCAAGAACAAATTTTGTATCTCACACCCAAAATGCCTTAATGACATCATATGACTTGAATTTCTACTGAAATCCAAAAATCGATTTACTCTTATTTCAGAGACCGTTCAGTTTGGTTCTCTCTCTCTCTTTCTCTCTCTCTCTCTCTCTCTCTCTCTCTGTCTTAAAAAGACAGTAATTATTAACGTAAAATATTTGTGGTCACTGGTGTTAGTATTAGCTTTTGAGATCTGAGTTTAGTAAAATTATTTAGCAGTAATGGCACCTGGTAAAATGTGTGTTTTGTGAATTACAAGCAGCTGCCAGAATTTACAAAGGTTTTCACAAGCTTGTGTAAGGTAAAGTAAATTTTACTTATTATTACCATGGTATAATAAGGTGTATTAGGGAAATTTTGCCTTAGTGAAATTATTATTGATAAATCTTTTGTGTATTTTTGTGTTCTTGTGTTTGCAATCTCTTCCTTTTGGTTGGTGATTTAACATTTATTTACTTAGCATTTTAAATATTTCTTAATAATTTAACATTGCATACTTGATTTAACTTTCATTTATTAAGATTTTCTTTTCAAATCTTGAGTAATTCTTGATAGTTTAAATTTTGCTTAATTTAATTTCTTGATAAATTAAAGTTTTATGATTTAATTTTGTTCAATGATTTAATTCAAAAGTTAATTAAATTGTGTGCTGTTTTCAAGTAATAGTAAGTTTTTCAGATTGTGAATTCTAGTTATAAATTTTGAGTTTAACAGTAAATTTCTGTATTTAAAATTTTTAAAAACAGTGTTCCATTTACTGACCACCAGTGAATATGATTAATTGTGTGTGCATAAGGTAAAATGCTAAATATGTTTTGTTCCTTTAGTTGATGTCCTTTTACTCTAGTATATTTCTTGTTTAAACCTCACAGTTCTTTAGATAAACCTAGTTTGATTTTTCACATGATTAATGAGTATTTTAAGGGATCACTGTTACCTTTAGAGTAATTCTTATTGTTATGAGAGTTCAGGTATCTGGCTGAAGTGAGGTAAATTTTTGAATTCTGTGATTAGTTGTGTAATAACCAGGTACTTGGTACGCATCGTGACTATATATATATATATATATATATATATATATATATATATATATATATATATATATATATATATAATCATGAAGCTACAAGTATCGCTTAATATCAAATTCACGCTGCCTCAGGAATATCCCCGACGGGGAATTATCACCGAAGGGGAATTCATAAGTGATAAATGGACGGACTCGGCAGCACCGGTCCATTTATCACTTATGAATTCCCCTTCGGTGATAATTCCCCATCGGGGATATTCCTGAGGCAGCGTGAATTTGATATTTGCGACATCTGTAGCTTCATGATTGTATATAAATCACGGTGTGATAAAAATTTTCACATTATATATATATATATATATATATATATATATATATATATATATATATATATATATATAAAATATATATATATATATATATATATATATATTTATATATTATATATGTGTATACTGTATATATACAGTATATATATATATATATATATATATATATATATATATATATATATATATATATATATATATATATATGTATATATATATATATATATATATATATATATATACATTTATATATAAATATATATATATATATATATATATATATATATATATATATATATATATATATATATATATATATATATATATATATATACAGTACAGTACAGTACAGTACAGTATATTGATGATCCACCCTCCAGTCATCAAACATACCAAATTTCAGTCCTCTAGCTTCAGTAGTTTTTTTTGTATCTTACTTAAGGTTAAAGTTAGCCATAACCATACTTCTGGCAACGATATAAGATAGGCCACCAGCGGGCCGTGGTGAAAGTTTCATGAGTCGCGGCTCATGCAGCATTATACTGAGACCACCGAAAGATATTATATCTGTTTTCAGTGTCCTTGATTATACGCTGTAGCGGCTGTACAGAAAACTCGATTGCGCCGAGGAAACATCGGCGCATTTTTTACTAGTTTTGCATTCATTCCTAGGATGCATGTCTCTTATATGTTGAAGGAGAGGGCACTGAGTCGTAGCTTTCACATTGCTTAAATAAAAAAAATAACTTTCACATTGCTTTAAATAAAAAATAAATAGAAAAAAGAGCTTCTGTGCCAGACGTCCGGAAACTCGATTGGACGCTCAATAAACCATGAGTCCTGTGAATGATGTTTCCTGTAGTGACATTTCAATGTTTTCGCTGCTCTAAAAGTTTATATGCAGACAAGGTGGATAAAGTGTGTACCTCTTTCTCTCACTAAAATATATATATATATATATATATATATATATATATATATATATATATATATATATATATATATATATATATATATATATACATACAGTATATATATATCTATATATTTACCTCAACGCGGTATTTTTAGTATTGATAAACAAAAACAGGTCATAAGTACATGCACAAACACACACACATATATATATGTGTATATATATATATATATATATATATATATATATATATATATATATATATATATATATATATATATATATACCCCTGTATATATATAGTGAGACATTCACCTTGTCTACAGCTTATAATCAAGGACACTGAAAACAGATCTATCCTATCTTTCGGTGGTCTGTATGAGCTGCGACCCATGAAACTTTAACCACGGCCCGGGGGTGGCCTATCCTATGTCGTTGTCAGAAACACGATTATTGTTAACTTTGACCTTAAGTAAAATAAAAAAAACTACTGAGGTTAGAGGGCTGCAATTTGGTATGTTTGATGATTGGAGGGTAGATGATCAACATACAAATTTGCGGCCCTCTAGCCTAAGTAGTTTTTAAGATCTGAGGGCGGAGAGAAAAAGTGCGGACAGAAAAAAGTGCGGACAGGAAAAAAATGCGGACTGACAGACAAAGTCGGCGCAATAGTTTTCTTTTACAGAAAACTAAAAACATCCTTGCCATTATCTCGTTCGCCTTTCTCCTGTATCACAGATTCATATACCAATATTACCATTCCTGGTATTTACGAATACCTCTAATATTTGGGAGTGCGTCCTGATAACGCGGTGACCATATTTTTTCATGCCCCTATTTTTCTCTCTATTTGCAGTAAATTTACTCTTGGAATTCTCCTGAAATTCTTTTTGCACACGATTGGAGGCGTCCATATGGTTCCTGCATTCCTGACATCAGGAAAATATTTTCTTTTTTCATGGACACAGAGCGTCAATAAAGGTTCTAAATAAAAGATTGCTCTAGTCTCTTTCCATCTAATTTGTTTGCAGAATACACAGGCGCTCAGGCAGACAGACAGACAGACAGGCACACGCACACACTTATAATATATATATATATATATATATATATATATATATATATATATATGTATACATCCATATATATTTATATATACACATACATATATATATATATATATATATATATATATATATATATATACATTTATATATTGACTGTTAGAAGATTAATCCAGTTACAATAGCATAATCAATGTCATGGTCAAGATTTAAATATTCCAGTATTAATTTTCTTATTATTAATTTCATTCCGAAGTTTTGTTCCTGAGGGGTCTCCTTATTCACTATTTATGCTTCTCTTGAATGATTCGTTGGTATCCTGCATAATTCTGTAAAGTTTGAATGTTAATAGATGATTTCAGTATTACAATGAAACATGCCTTCTGTACCATTAATCTTCATAAGTGATTTGATTGTCAGATGATAGCTAATAATATATATATATATATATATATATATATATATATATATATATATATATATATATATATATATATATATATATATATGTATGTATGTATATATATATATATATATTCATATATATAATATAAGTTTTACATTCAGTTAATTTCAACACAGTTTGTGACCTTATATCAAAAACTACCAGCCACCTTTAAATCGACATAGAATGCCACACTTGTGCATGACAAGAGTCACTTAAGCAGAAATGCAAAAGAAAAAAAAATCCCTAAGTAAGGATCAAAGAGAACGAAGCATAGAAAGAAATGTCAAGCAAACAACCATTTTCACGAGGTGAGAGAGAGACTTGAATGTTGACATTTGTCCCTTGGTATCGATTCTTCGCAAGTAAGTCGAGTTTTTTTTTTTGGGGGCGCTGGGGATGTGGTTGGGGAGTGGCTGACTATTCATCAGTTGAAGATATTTTCGTATAGCATGTAACCGAAACATAAAACATTCACTCACGACACAGCTAGCCACTCTTAAGACCTTATAAGGAAGCAAGTGTGATATTTATCAGTCTGCACAATACCTGGTGCATGGGACTGTTTTGCGGGCTTCCATCAATTTTGCATTGCTAATAAATTTTATTTCTTTATCATTTTACCTCAGAACCGAAATAAAAGCTATAAGAAGTATCCGGATTTTAATGGAGAAAATAAGGAAGAGGTGTTGAATTCGTCGTTATTACTAAGGAAATTATCTTCAGAATAAAATTTATTTCATCTGAGATTTTTTTTTTTTATTTGAGTACTCAACATTTATCTTTCTTTAGGTGGCTAAGGGAATTCTATTGTTTTGCTAAACGCTTTTTCCTTTTGTCTGTCTGCCTGTCTGATAAATTCCACCTCATATAACTTGAGCTCTTATGATGTAATATTCAATCAAAATGTATGAAATTCAATTTGATTCGGACAACGAAAAACTTAAAGCTAAAGGTAAAGTACTTTATTAAAGGATAATTGAAATATTCTTCACATCTTTATCAAAAAAATAAGTACGAAAACACGTATCATCTAATTTTGATACCATTCAAAATCTGGCACAGAATCAACGCTATGTTTAAACGACCCAGTTGTTTCGCTTTGACTTACCATCCTGTTATCCCTGTTGTTCAACTCAATACTCCATAATGGAGTTTTTTCTATACTTAGGACTCCAAAGTACACTCGGAAACCACAATCTACACCCCACCTAGGTCGTGGTCCCACTTTATGAGCAGGGCCTTTCTGGACGCCAACTATCACGGATTGAAACACACTCGAACACCTTTAGAACTCTTCCGGATTTTGCTTTGGGTGTTGTTTTTTTTATGATTTTGCTGCATATAATGCAAAGCAGTCATGGTATGATTATATAGACAACACTGTGTTGAATTCTACAACCTGCATAATATCGAAACGAAGAAAAAATTCCGAAACTGCCGGGTTGTAGTTAGGAAAGGGGGTTGGGGGCGGAAAGGGTAGAATCTGTCCAGAAAGGCCCCGCTCATAAACTCGGAGCACGACCTGGGTGGGTCGGAGACTGTGGTTTCCGAGTGTACGCACTTGAGAGTATTAACTAAAGAAGTTTTTTTCACGGAACTGAAATTCTGAGATGAAACTGTCATGTTTTTATGATTACATGTTACTGATTACTAAATTTCATACTGATTTTCTGTTTTTCTGTCACACTGCCTTATAGAGGATATTCAAGATTTTACCCTGATTCAGCTGTAATAGTGTATTCTTTCTTACAGCACGTTCCTAAATAATAAACTTATTTAACTGAAATTTGACATTTATTCTATTTTTGCATATGTTTCTCAAAATTATATCTAGTGAAGTTCGATGCATTTTGACTAGATTGTCCCACCAAAAGCTTTTCTTTATCTCTTCACTATTCTCCAATTGGAGCACATTTGCAAAAATTTTTCCTAATATGACAGCAAAAAATTATTTTAATAATTAACGGTTCTTACTGCCGTCTGCAGCTTCAAATTTTACATAACGTGTAATCATTATTAACAATTTTTTTTAAATGTATCTTCCAATGGCCAATTGCAACTGGCTAAATACTTTGGTAAAAATTTAGTTTAGTATATATCTGAACACCTCAAAACCTCCTGCCTCAGTATACATCTCTCTCTCTCTCTCTCTCTCTCTCTCTCTCTCTCTCTCTCTCTCTCTCTCTCTCGCATCCCTTCAGACCAGATGTCTAACGAGTTTCCTCACATCACACACTCAATAAAAACCTATATTAATTGTCATCCTGCGCAAGATATCTTTTCCCCGCGGAGTCCCAGATGGAGACTGTCTCATCCAGATGCCTGTCTCAAATATTTCTCGACCACATTATTGAAAACGGAGTTCTCGTATAAAGGAAACGAAGCGCGGGATAAAGAATATATATATATATTTATTTAGGTATAACCTTCCATATCGCGATTGTCCGGCCTGGAATTATATGAATATATATGTAATGTCCATTACTTTGTCTGTTGACTGAGCTGAGGTAAGATGGTTTCCAAATAAAAGGGATATTTTCTTGGAAATGATGCTGATGAATTGGTCTCCGATGACATTCACTTAATGTAGACTGTAGCGTATTAGCAAGATTACAAAGTGATGCTCGAATGTATGAAGACAAATTCCAAATCTTGTCTTTTATGGAGAGAGTCTAGAAAGAAACGTTTGCCAGAAAATTATTTATTAGTCTACGGCAGGATAAAAAAAAGATACGGAGACGCAATAAATGTTACTGCTTATTTCCCACACATTACTTTACTGTCTGGCACTGGAATGCACATTCTGTTGTTACTATTTTCATAACGGAGATTAATAACGCGGCTTAATCCAAATTCATATCCCTGTCTTCGAGACTGATTCATGGTCTCGAGCGCTGAGTTATGAAATATTACCGTGGAATTATCATTGAATTTGATGCTTTGCATAACGAATTTATGTAGGAGACAAAAGAGCATAGAGGTGTAAGACATGCTAAATATATTTGGAAACTCTGTTGGGTACTGTGGTAAAATTTTGATGACATAGGACAGGGTATCCTCTGTTCCTTGATATGTGATATATATATATATATATATATATATATATATATATATATATATATATATATATATATATATATATATATATATATATATATATATATATATATATATATATATATATATATATATATGTATATATATATATATATATATATGTATATATATATATATATATATATATATATATATATATATATATTTTTTTTTTTTTTATTTGGTCTATCACAGTCATCCTATTCGACTGCGTGGTTTGTATAGTGTGTCTGTGATATTAAGAGTGACTGTGAAAAATCACATCACCAAAGAAAAAAAAAATAACAGGACGAACAGTGGAAACCTCTTGGGCATAAATGTTATACAGTAAAACTCATAGTTATAAATGGTTCCTGATGAAGAATAAATTATTATTATTATTATTGTTATTATTATTATTATTATTATTATTATTATTATTATTATTATTATTATTATTATTATTATTATTATTATTATTATTCAGTAGACGAAACCTATTCATGTGGAACGAGCCCACCATAGAGGCCACTGACTTGAAATTCAAGCTTCCAAAGAATATTATGGTATTCAATAGGAAGAAGAGGAAGTAAAGGGAAATACTGAAAGAAGAAGAGATCTCACTTATTAAAAAAGAAAAAAATAAATTAATAAATAATATAGCGAAATAGAAAAGTAAGTGCATTTAAAAGTGAGCAATGGCTAAATATTGGTGTCCTGGCATTGGGTGGGATTATCACTAGTTAAACTCTGCTCAAACCAGACATAATCCGATCCAAAACCCATGGTCGTTTCGGCACTTTTGTATAAAGCCATTTGAACTTCATTAGTAACTTTCAATATGGACAACAAGTTCCTTTCACTTTGGCAAATTATTTTTCAAAAAGTTTTGATTATTGTCTAAGAGTAAATCACTTACACTGAATATTCATATAATGTTTTTATGAATGAAGCGTGAGGATTTTTATTAATAAATTACCACGAGCAAGTGAATTATCCTGAGGATGAATAAAGAAAGAAAATGAATGAATCAAAGTCCACAAGTTTCATGACTGAGTTTAGGGTACAACATGGAATGCAACTTCAAAGGAACGGAAATGCTAAGGATAGCGTCCAAGAGTTTACAATTACAGTGGGGTTTCGACTCCATCTGTTGCAGGTTTTCATCTGTACAGTCCCAGTAACATACTCGTACATCCACCCAACTTTCTTTTTTTAAGTTTTCCGTAAAAGAAAACTATTGTGCTGGCTTTGTCTGTCCGCCCGCACTTTTTTCTGTCAGCCCTCAGATCTTAAAAGCTATTGAGGCTAGAGGGCTGCAAATTAGTGTGTTGATCATCTACCTTCCAATCATCAAACATACCAAAGTGCAGCTCTCTAGCCTCAGTAGTTTTTTTTTTTTTTTATTTATGGTTAAAGTTAGCCATAATCGTGCTTCTGGCAACGATATGGGATATGTCACCACCGGGCCGTGGTTAAGGTTTCATGGTCCGCGGCTCATACAGCATTATACCGAGACCACTGAAAGATAGCTCCAATTTTGGTGGCCTTGATTATACGTTGGAGCGGCTGTACAGAAAACTCGGTTGCCCCGATGAAACTTCTGCACATTTTTTACTTGTTATATAGTAGGTACGAAACCAAAGCTCATATCATGACCATTATGTTTAATATGGACTGTTTATTCAGAAGAGGAGAAGCTCACCAAAAGTAATCTACGTTCTTTCTCTGAGTATAAACTTCTCGAGTTTTAACGTATTTAAAAACAATATATGACTATTGATTTCTTATCGTAAGAAAACTAATTCTGACAAATATTGATCATTTGATCTTACATAGTAAGTAAGAGAAAAATATGTTTATATAACCAGCACTATTTTACGATTGACTCTGCATTTTCTACTTGAATTTTCCTTGATTTTGATCTACCAGTTTGTTCTGCAGGGGATAATTATATTGTATGTTGGACAGTTACCGACTAATCCTCGTAAGAATATTGATGTGCAGCAGAGAATCAGGCATAATTCTCTTACTACCCATTACGATTTGACAGCCTCGTTATCACTCATTACTGTATTGATTGTGTCATAGAAAAATGAACTATCATGGGTTAAGAACAAATATTGTTAATAGGATATAATTCTTCTATGCAACACCATTGACAACATTTCTCAGACCTCTAAAATCTGCACCGAATAAAGATTGCGTTGAGAATAAGATCCTGCTTGTAGATTCCAGTTTGCAAAAAGATTAGTAAATGAATAAATGAGTAAATTAGTACAGAAATAATGAATAAATAAATAAATCTCTACCAGTAATTCAGACTCTCGTCAATCTGATTTCACCTAGAACGGCGTGTATCACCTGTTTATGTAAAGTCAATAAAACGAGACCAGTCATAAAACACAAAGAGCATATTATTCAAGATTATAAAGTGCATTGTTGTACCACTGTGCATGACTAATGGCATTGCATTAGGGTCCTGCGAGGCAATGAATCTTCGTTGACGTGTTTCAAAATGCAATATATTTAACAGTCGACTGGAACTGTAGAAATGAGGAAAAGAATTTGATAAGTGAAAGAAGATTCATACATTTTTTTCCTACCATTTACTTAAACAAAAAGAAGGATTTACTCGTACAACTAAAATTCTGCTTCTAAATTCTAATGTCATGAGAACAGAAAATGTCTTATGAAATTTGTGGTAAATGAATAATAAAAACTGGATAGTAATAGTAATGAAATTATATAATTTAAGTCGTATGATTTAGCTCCATAAGTTGAATAACCAGGGAAAGTTATTCAATAGGCAGTAATTTTTAGTTCATCAGCACCATCTCTCTCTCTCTCTCTCTCTCTCTCTCTCTCTCTCTCTCTCTCTCTCTCTCTCTCTCTGTTTCCCCAGCTTATGTCCTCTATCAATTACCTCTTGAAAAAGATCATTCCCAGGTCAAACGGACGATAAAGATAAAACAAAAGAGCGAAGAAATGCAATGGCTCTCTGCTAATTATGAGCTTCAGACGCCGGGACTGCTAATTAATGTAGATAATTCCCATCTGTAAATTGCTCCATTAACGTAATGACAGGAGTTTAAAACATTCGCGCAGAAATGAAATATAATCACATGTCATTTGAATGGTATCACCAGGATAAATATCATATTATCATTTCTTATCGGCAATTACACTTCGAGAAATTGTTAAAAGTTGGTATTTTCTTCGTTCCCAAGTTAAAAGAATAATACCTTTTTATTACTTTACTTTAGAAAGTGCGAAAGCATTTCAATTAGTACTGTGAAAGATCGTAAATAACTTGGCAAAGGAAATGTCTGTAATCCACCACGATGATCTTATAAATCAGTGAACAGGTTTTGAAATGTGTCTGGTCAGCTGGGGATTTTCAGTTCGTGAAGCAGTCTCAAATTGTTTCCCCTTACAGCTTTTTAAATCTTTGACAGTTTATCAATGTCCTTGAATTACTCCCTAGCCTAGAAATTAAGTTGGTCTCCACGGCGTTACATCCTTTGATATTGCGAGTGAATTTTTTTTTCATAATGTTTCATGCTTCTGATTTTGCAACTCCCAGGTTCATTTTATCTGATTCTCTGTCGTAGTTTCGCGTGTTTTAATTTTCAGCCTTCTGTACCAGCCTGACTTTCCTGTCATCTTCATCACTGGGTCTGATAAGTGGACAAGTTTAAATTTTCAATACTTTCATTATTATTATTATTATTATTATTATTATTATTATTATTATTATTATTATTATTATTATTATTATTATTAATGATAATAGTGGTGATGTTTGTACTAATAATATCAGTGGTAGTAGTGTTAGTGCTGCTAATGTTACATGTGATTTAAAAAATGCAAGGCTGATCTATCTCTGAAAGTTAAAAAAAAAAATAAAAAAATAAGAAAAAAATATATATATATATATTTATATTTATATATATATATATATATATATATATATATATATATATATATATATATATATATATATATATATATATATATATGCAACACTGTGGAAATAAAAGTAAAATCGCATTTCTGACAGAGCCGTCATGGTTCGTTATTTTGTTAGGTAATTGAAGGCGACTACCACTTCATCCATAGTTTTATGTTATTATTCAACGATTAACCTTACGTCCAGGTACATAAAGGTGCTCTGTTTTCTCTTTCGGTGTTCATTTTTTTTTTTTTGATAATTGTATGCAATTCTTTGGGAGATTCTGAAAGTATACATATTATGAATAACAAATGATAAGTATACTTCGTGAGCAATGCTGAAAATACTACGTAATAGTTCTGGAGACTTAATAACTGCTGTGTCGATAAGGGTAAATAATGTATAGAGATATGTACCTAGCAATCTTATTTGCTGTCGAATAATTCCGCGAAGCAGAGACCTTGAATGATCAAGAATATATTATGAAGATGCGTGTTTATCACGAAAGGAAAAAATACCCTAAAAACAATAGAAAAAATAAAGCTAACCCCGCTACCTGTAATTTTGCCCATATCATTTTTGTTGGTGTGTTTGGGGGAGATTTTTCCTTGTTACATTTTAGTTATGTAAAAGGAAACTATTGAGATGGCTATTTGTGTGTCCGTCCGCACTTTTTCTGTCCGCTCTCAGATCTTAAAAACTACTGAGGCTAGAGGGCTGCAAATTGGTATGTTGATCATCCACTCTCCAATCATCAAACATACCAAATTGCAGCCCCCTAGCCTCAGTAATTATTATTTTATTTAAGGTTAAATTTAGCCATGATCGTGAGTCAGGCACCGCTATATGTGTCAACAACACAGGCCACCACAGGGCCGTGGCTGAAAGTTTCATGTAGCATTATACGCTGTACAGAAAACTCGACTGCGCCGAAAAAACTTCGGCGCATTTTTTACTTTTTTTTTTTTTTTTTTTTTTTTTTTTTTTGTAAGCGTTCTAATTCTGACACCCGGAAACCCTCCTCCATCTTGCATGAATATTCACGGGTCACTTTTCAGACGTGACGCCTGTCGCGATAAAACAGCCTACGCGCTCTAATAGGAATTCATTAGTAGGCGGTAGTGGCTGAATGCAGTGACGTGACCAAAATTAACATCAGGTTCATTTGACTCATTATTTCTCTCTCAATTCTGAGGCGTCTTATACCGGATTTAGTCTAAAGATCCTGCTAATCAGTCTTCTCAGATACGGCTTAATTTGAAGGGTGTATCCAGCCAACTGAGTGACGTGGTGCAGCACTTCTATCATGCTTGCTAGGTCCTTGAATAGATCGTGGTATATATATATATATATATATATATATATATATATATATATATATATATATATATATATATATATATATATAATGTATATATGCATATATATATATGTATATATATACATATATAAATATATATATGCATATATATGTATATATACATATATATAAATATATATATATATATATATATATATATATATATAATGTATATATGCATATATATATGTATATATATACATATATAAATATATATATGCATATATATGTATATATACATATATATAAATATATATATATAATATTTATATGTATTATATGTATACACACACACACACACACACACACATATATATATATATATATATATATATATATATATATATATATATATATATATATACATACATATATATAAGAGGTTCCTCCTAGTGCTAACCACATATACATTCTTAAAATGAAAGATTAAGGACTTCGATCAGGTAGGTTATGATGGCATGTCATGAATCTCCATAAATCCTTCCAAAGTACCGCACAATCTTGTTAGTAATGACTCCAGCAGAAAACCTAGGAGTATGGCAACAATGTTATACGTGACGTAGTGTTATTTATTTTGGAAAATTATAACGTAGCTGAGTCCGACAAAAATTCTTATAAGCAGAGCTCTAAGATTTTTCTTTTGCTGTCTAGAAGTGATATGCCATCACTGGGTTCCCTGGGTCATAAAGATTATAATTAGGGCAAAGTTGAAGAAAGATATAATTTTGTTCTTTATCAATGGTTCAGCGGCTTTAACAAATTCGAAAAAACAGGTTTTTCTTAGTGATGTTTATGTTTTGAATTTAATTCTTTTATTAATGGAAAACAGTGGATGAAATAGAAATATCTTCATCCTTATAATAATAATAGTAATAAGATTATTTATAATTTAGATACCGATACGAGCCACTTGTCGTGAACAAGATGTGATTCCCTGAAAAAACGAATATTGCATGACAAAAACAACTCAGAAGGTAGAATGGAACATTTCTCATTATGAAATTACATTGTACTGTAAATAGGTCAAACCGGTTTGGTCTCGAGAGAGCACAAAGCAGTTTTTCTAGAATGAAGGGGTAAAATCCCGGTGTTTCGTGAAATAAACATGACAAAATATATTGTGAAAGACTTAATTAAATGACGCTGATTATTTTCTTAGCACCAGATGTTGATATTTAGAGCTTGTTCAGTTTCCTAATTGTCAAACCTAATTGTGAGGGTAACAGTTTAAAAATAGTCCTGCCTTACAAGTGACAAGACAAACGCTTAAAGACTCTACTACCTTATTCTTTATGATTGTTAATCATCTGAAAAAAATGAAATCACGCCTATCTGTCTTTACTTTCGTATACTTTTGTGTCATCTTCCTCTTCTGAGTCAGAAACAATACAGCAGAAAAAGTCGGCTTCAGATGCAATTATTCAGTGCACGGATTTCGTTCTGAAAGGGGTATTCTCTTGGCATTCAAAAATATCAAAACAATATGGTGTTGATTCTCTCTCTCTCTCTCTCTCTCTCTCTCTCTCTCTCTCTCTCTCTCTCTCTCTCCAAATAGTCTTCAAATTTAATGGACAAGGATGAATCTGAAACCTTACTAAAAATTTTTAGGAAAACTAAAGCACTAGAATACATACGCTTGATTTTCACAAAATCATTTTAGAGCTCTGTGATTTCTAGTCGTAGCATTCATTTCAAAGTACACTTTTGAGGGATATTTAAAGCGAGAAGCTCTTTCCACCCCTTTATTATTTTTCCATGCATCAGGAATTAAATATTCAGTATTTGGAAGCCCCTATAATATTTCGAAGAGAGAGCCTTCCGGAAGTAAAACAATTCAGGACCACATTTATTCAGTATGTAGAGCACGAGCTGATTTTTTTTTTTATATTTTTATAAGTGTCAATATACCGGAAGGGTTTCGAAATAAGAGAAAATTTGTGTTATCTAAATGGAGGTTATTGGTAATTTTGATATATTTTTGTCGCCATATCCGTATCTTTTCATAATTTTTCCTCTCTTAATGTACTGCCAATCCCCAACTCACTTCAGTACAGAAATCGTTTTATGGAATTTACTTCTTTTAACTCACTCTAAAGTACCTTACTTAATTCATAACTTCATTCCCATAATTATAAATAATCACTTAGAAACGTACCATATCTAAGTCTGTGATCTTCTATACTATACCATTCATGCTTTCCTTATGGTGTTCGTAAATTGCTCTATGCATATGTCCTTTGGAATCTACATTTTGTACTTCAACATAAATCCATCACTCATGTCATAAATGTATTGCATGTCCAGTAATATTAATACAACTTGCCATTTCACTCCCAGGCTTCCTACACATGTTCAATAGCAAACATTTTGTCCTCATACGGTCTACCTGGTCGAATACAAGACCTTCATTTGTCAATAAAACATTCTATGCTCTCCATTTTCTTTCAGAATTTAGATAATTTATTGCTGTGCTTAAGAATTCTTAAATGTCATCCGTCTTTTGAAGCTGTCTCCACTCATTCCTTTCACTTCATTTTTAGAGTGTCATACCATCCTCACTTCTCCCCTCAAAAACATGAAATGTTTGATTTCACAACGCAGACGTACCCTCGAAGTCCAATATATTACTCGATATATGTGTATTTAAAAAACTCTGTAGAAGGCTGTAGATTTCTTGTGACAGACATTTAGTGACTCTGAAACTGATATATAACATATTGCACTGATATAGCGCCTAGTAGCCTGTAGTATGTTCAAAAACCTGAAAACTGAATCTGAAATATGTGGCACCTCTCTCTCTCTCTCTCTCTCTCTCTCTCTCTCTCTCTCTCTCTCTCTCTCTCTCTCTCTCTCTCTTTTTAGGCAGTTCCAAAAGATTTCGAATTTTAAAGAAACACTCACTCCCTCTCTTAGTCAGATCTGAAAAGGGCTTTTAATCTTAGAAAAAAAAAACATTTCTTACCTTCTGCAGGACCTGACGGTATAGGAGTCAGAGTAGACTGTTGTGTGTAGGGCGAGAAGAACTGCTGTAAGGCCTGTGGATAGTTAGGAGCCTTCGGGCCACTAATGCGATCCATATTAACCCGGAGTGATTCAGTCGGGGGGGATGTTGAGAGAAAGGAAGAGACTCCGGGTGCCTGTATGTGACCTTCGATTCTGTTGAAAAGTCTTAACAACACGAAGGCCAGGATGTAAACTGTCCGCCAACAGTTAGGGATTGGGTTAAACAACAGGTTCTCCATGACGACGATCAGGTTAATTTACTCCTAAATTCAGTACCTCGTGAGATTTGTCATGGCCATTATGTTAAGATATTGATAGTGTCAAGTCACCCATTTTTCTACATTATTAGGAATTCACTTTGGGTCTTCTATAGGTATATCTCGTGACATTTTTTGAACTTATTTTTCAGTCATACATTTATAAGTTACTTTCTTTCACTTTTTGTAGTACGAAAACTTTATTTTTCTAGATAGTCCGCGCCAACATAAATTGATGGTATTCGTAAATTCTGTAGTATAAATGTTTCTCCAGTGCAATGTAAAATAAAGTATTTATGAAAGAGATTGCACCATTCAATAAATCTTTGTTCCGGGGTTTAAGAGCTCTAGTGATATGTAGCTTTATTATTATAAATGGTTTCTTGCAGGTGTACACTTTATAGAAATGTATATGTCTATTTTTGATAAGCGCTTAAAAATATATTTTCTTGTTTTCCAACAATCGCCACTTTGTACATAAAACCTTTGCTACACACGCCCCCGGTACCGATTCATAAGAGTATTATTCTCTAATTCCCCATGTATTTCAGTTCACGAAAAACATCATATTCGATAAGCAGTGATGTTTTCATCCCGTTATTTTCATCTCATTCTTATTCTTAGGCCTGAAATAGAAAAATCGTGTTATTTGTTTATTGAAAGTTATACAGTATATATGTCGCAGTAAGAATTAACATGAATACTCGCATCACTTCTTTTCACATCAATTCTATGCTTTGGCCTGAACTGAAACATTGCCGTTATTTGTTATTTCGAGCGAGAAGTATGAAGTGAAAACAAATCCTGGTATCATACAGATTTAAGGTCAATTTGATTCTTAATTCACGGAGTTTGGCAGGCATAGAAAAACAAATATGTAACATAGCCTTTCATCGAGAGAGGAAAAAAAGATTACGAAGGAATGTCAATAGCTACAAAGAGGCAGATCTAGGTAGTTATAACCAACTTGGCATTGCCACAGTAACGTCACAATTACAACCACCCAACTAAAAAGGTTGACAGAGAATCTAGGTGTAATACAGTCAAATTTCTTGAAGAAGGGCACCTTGTGACTTTTGCAACTGAATGACAAAATATATTTGCCGTTAGGAACTACTGTATATCTGAGGAGGAGCAGACAATGCATGCTGTCTTCTTTGGCACTGAGAGTGTTTATCAGCCTGCTCGAAAGGAAGAGCTGGGATTTGGGGTAACAAGACGGAAACCTTGCTTATGGAATGAGTCCTGGTATACAATAAAGGATAGAGAGAAGCCGAAGGTTCATGAAGAAAATTTCAAGGAGGAGATGAAGAAAACAAATTAGAATGTCTTCAGCATATACTTAAAAGTAGACAGGGAAAATAAACTAATATCAAGAAGAAATAAGAGAGAATGCTTAGACAAACAGCCAAGTATTTGAGATATTGGTGTTACGGAAGCCCACAGAATTGTTATCAAAACATCTCTGGCTGAAAAAATAGTAATAACAACAGAAAAAGAAAGACAACATCTCCACAAGATGATTTTAGCTGAAACTGGAAAATCACCTTGTATACTAACTAGACTGTTTTGCAGAATTTGGAACGAGCACACGCAGCCTCATGGATGATTGAATAAATCGTGAACTTTAGGCAAAAATGCCAAGCACTGGTGTACTTTCAGCCATCCAGCGCTTGAGACATTAAAAAGCAAAGTGAAACGAGGAGCAAACTCCGCAATTGCACTAGATGGACAGCAAACTGGAAGAAAAGTAGCAAAAGACTAAAAAAGTATGAGCAGTTAGGGGCCGAGGGGATATTGCAAACTCCCCTCAGTAATGCCTACAGTGCGCCACGTGAGGTCCATTGACAGCACTACCCTGTCTCCTTCCCTACGGGGAAAAAGCCTGAAGCCAGGGAATTAGAAGTCACGACAAAGCTACGAGAGAAAAGTGACCCATAGTGGTTTGCCTGTTGTATATGAAAGATGACAGTGAATCATAAACTCGTTTTCTCAGGATTCTTTGGATAGTGTCTAGAGTCATTCCAATCTTCCTCATGTGGAAAAGTGACATCATCCTCGAGAACCACTGTTGAACTAAACAACGGACTGGAATTGGATACATGCATAGTATTTAGTCAGCTATTGATGGGGGCGTAGTCAGACTAGTCAAGGGTGAAGAAGCGTTTCCACCCTGCAATTGTTTTTGTGAGCACTGGAAAGCTAGGGCTTTTTAGAGATACTTCTAAGAAGGCAGAGACATACTGGAAAATATTCATGTATACGTGCACACACACGCACACACACGTGTAAAGAGAGCAATACTTTGGGGAATTAAAATGACCGGAATGTAGGGTAAGACTCTAAGTTAAAGTACAAATAAAATCCAAAGTCAAAACCTTTCAAGAAAGTAAAAGGAAACGACAGGCATCATCTGGCCACAGCTGCCGCCATCAACCGAGTGTCTGACGCCACTATGTCAGCCTAAGACATCCTTTCGTTTCCAGGAAAGGTACGAGAGTTCTGAAAATCGCAATTCGAGGTCGAAGATAGATAATCTATAAATATTTATGTGTGTGTGTTTTACCTATACGTCTTTCCTTAAGTATTCCTTTGCCATTTCTTAGCCTGTATTTAGGGCAACGGACTGACAGACCTTTGACTTACTAAAAGAGCTCGCTCCCCAGCAATGTCGAGAAACTACCACTTAATTTTCTGAATTGTTTAAACCCTCTGGAATAGAATGCATTTTCAGTGTAAAACTTAAAGTATGCTTATACATACATGCGTGATAATGCTTTCATACGTCCAAGTTATTAATATTACATTCTCAGCAATGTAGTAAATATCTCCCTCCACAAAATAAAAACCAAAACACGATACAAAGAATTTAAAACCCTACTATGAAATAGGGAATCGACCATGAAATATTGTTATCACCTATATTTCTCGTAATAACTGGTCCTTTCACAAACTTGTTCTTTACTGCATGAATAGATCGCTGTTGCTGCTTGGATGTGCGTCGAACCTTTCCAGAAATAAAAGGAATGGCATCATAGCAAACATTAATTTCTTAAGACTGACATTTACGTACGATTTATCACCCTTTTGACGTCTCCCCCTCCAGACGAAAAATGTGTAAGTAGTTTTATACATACACATACATTCATACATACACGTGCACACACATATATGTATATATACATATATATGTGTGTATAGATATACAGTATATATATATATATATATATATATATATATATATATATATATATATATATATATATATATATATATATATATATATATATATTCTCTTTACGTATAATAGTGTAATCTTTCGCATATCACTGCATAACTTTAAAGTCTTTATTTTCCAATTAATCTTTCATTTTTCGGAAAATCCTCTTTGCTTCTTCACTACCTGTCCCCGTCTTTAAATCACTTTTTTTTTTATTTCGGCAAGCTAACGTGCAACTCTTTCCTCCTAATTATCCAAGCGGGATAATACTGCATTGGTTACAGAAACCCGTGAGTGCAAAACTTTCCTGATGGTGAATTCACGATCAGCGATTCACATTTCCCTGATCTAAACCCTCCGCTGTTTATGCGAGGATTTTCAAGCATTGTTTGCAAGGTGGGGAGTTGCAACACTCGAAAAATATTGTCCCATTGCATATCCATTCTGTTTTTACCAGTACTAAAGAATAGATTGGCTGAAAAGGAAAATTTCTCTAATCTATTGCTCAAGTTACAGTTTTCTCTAAGATATATATATATATATATATATATATATATATATATATATATATATATATATATATATATATATATATATATATATTTATATGTATGTATGAATCACGAACATATGGAATGCGATTGCGATGAATATATAAATAAAGGCAATGTCATGAAGGAAAGAGAAACAATGAAGTATTGCAAGGCCTTTCGACTTATAGTCCTTTACTTAGCAGTCTGCTAAGTAAAGGACTATAAGTCGAAAGGCCTTACAGTACTCCATTGTTTCTCTTTCGTTCGTGGCATTGCATTTATATATATATATATATATATATATATATATATATATATATATATATATATATATATATATATATATATATTATTCCTGAGGTAGAGTGAATTTGATATTAAAGGACGTTTGTAGCTTAATGCTTGTATATGAATCACGGTGATGTGATAAAAATATATATATATATATATATATATATATATATATATATATATATATATATATATATATATATATATATATATATATATATATACTGTATATGAAAGAAAACTGTAACTTGAATAAATAGATTAGAGAAATTTTCCTTTCCAGCCAATCTATTTAGCCTTTCAGTAAAAGAAAAACGGAATCATATAAGATACAAAATCTAACTGAAGAAGCAAAAATAAGTAGTTATGGTTTGTAACAGAAGAAGTTTGAAGAGACCATAAGAGCAGCAATTTGTTGCAGCCGTGAGCGAAGGCCAACACTGATAAAAGATGTATTTAGCAGGCAGGACTATACCACTCTTGCTACATCCTCTCTTCACCGAGTTAGGGGAGTAATGAAACAAGTAAAGAATGCGCCCAAGTTTCTTCGGCGCAATCTAGTTTTCCGTACATCGTATAACCAAGGCCACAGAAAATAGATCTAACTTTTGGTGTTGTCGGTATAATGCTGTATGAGCCGCGGCCCGTGAAACTTTAACCACGGCCAGGTGGTGGCCTATCCTATCGTTGCCAGAAGTACGATTACGGCTAACTTTAACCTTAAATAAAATAAAATAAAACTAATGAGGCTAGATTGCTGAAATTTGGTATGTTTGATATTTGGAGGATGGATTATCAACATACCAATCTGCAGCCCTCTAGCCTCAGTACCTTATAATTAAGATCGGAGGGCTGACAGAAAAAAAAGTGCGAACAGACAGACAAAGCCGGAACAAGTTTTCTTCTCAGAAAACTAAAACACAAAACTAATCTACTTACAACTTGAATAAACAAGAGCTTTAAACTTGATAAGAAAGTGTCAAGACTTAACCCCAGTTTCACTGAATTTGCTTTCTATTAATCCTTTTCGAGAAACGAGGCAATTTCGTAACCATTTCTGCTCTTACCAAGGCACCTTAAACGACGAAATTCAGAGATCTGTTCTTTTGAAAGCGAACAAACTCATTAACAAATTGTGTTACCTGATTTTACCCACCTCTGATATCCTGATCAATTTATGTCTTTTGTCCAAAAGCACAGCTTGCTCCATTCCGTTTAGCCTCGTATGCATCTGGTGCTATTGCTTTATAAAAAGGAGGCAAATGGAATCTAGTTTATATACAGTAACATCCTTTATCATATTACTCAATAAATGCAACTGTTCTTCCTCTTGGGAACGTTCAGTACTTCCCTTTACATGTACTATCTCGAAGACATTTAAAACGCTCATTTCTTACTTTCCCATACAACTCTCTGATTGGCTTAAGAGTTTCTGTGCGCTTTGATCCATAGAAGAAACTGTTTTCCATCTTGCAGGGTCCATGGAGATATTTGAATTGTTACTCTTGACAGTTAAAGGCTTAAGAGAAACCCTTCTTAGAATACATTGAAAGTCTGATAACCTGCTTTGGGCTTCCCGATTTCTCTGCATAAACATGTTTTTCTTTTTACTTGCAATGTTTATGTCTGCTATGGCACGAAGTGTGATGTAGAGTGCCTTTCTCCTCTCAAATAATATGTCTTGGATTGCTTATCTAAAAGAGACCCGTTTCGGAGTACATTTGTAGAAACCACCTCTGTTCTTTGTACTGAAACTCCCATTTCCCCAGATACAAATATCTGACCGAATATCCCATAATAGAGGCAAGTGCACTTACTCTTAGAGGTTGGTCTCCAAGGGTTATTTGCCTATTCCATTTCCTTTTTCATGCTAATGTAAAGTCTGTTTAATCTCATTTAAGCCTGCATCGAAACTGAGGAGTCCCCCTAGTTTCCCACCTTGCCATTAACAAATTACAGGCAATTTGTTGAGATAAATACTCTGACCTTTGCTCTTTATACTGCATCCTCTTTGATTTTGCTGCAAGATGACTTATTTCTCTCATTTTGAGAAGTCCGCTAGCGTTAAAAATCCTTTTCAGCTCCAGCCACAACGCAACAGTTGTCTGATTGCCACTTCCCACATGTTCACAGTAAACTTGAGAAAATAAATATTGATTTAAAGATACTCATGGTAGCGTGAGTCTTAAACTGGAGAAACAAATCCACAGCTATGTATATGCACATATATTTAAAGAAAAAACTTCACAGACAGCTTTCGGGAATCTGTTCGGTTCCCCTTTTCAATCAGATTGAAAAGGGGAACCGAACAGATTCCCGAAAGCTCTCTGTACAGTTTTGTCTTTAAATATATGTATATATATATATATACATAACTGTGGATTTGTTTCTCCAAATTTTGATTTGTTCTTCGCCTGAACTGGTTGTTCTCTTCTTTGTGAAGGAATGGAATTCTCTCCCATCTCTCGTTCCTCTGATTCCTGTGACCCCTTTCTCTTCAAAGGCGGGACTGTAACTTTCATTTGGGTTAAACCCTTCTGTTATTCCTCTTTCATCACCCTTTTCCTGCCAGGGCTGAATAACAATAGTGGATTGACCGTCCGAACTGCCTTCCAACAAAAGGAATCATATGAAAAGTTCATTTAGCATCTCCTATGCCCCCCCTTCCTTCCTCTCTCTCTCTCTCTCTCTCTCTCTCTCTCTCTCTCTCTCTCTCTCTCTCTCTCTCTCTCTCTTATACGGCATTAATGACAGTTTTCCGTCTCAATTAAGGGGTATGATAGCACGCTCGAAGGCTGTTAAAGTGTTAGAGTGTTGCTAAAGGAAATATCCCTCTGGCGAAAAGAATTATTGTTGGGTTCATACTTTCCCCATCATGGCGGCAGAGGTCGAGCGAACAAAATTAATTTATTTGCTTTTCCCTGGATATTTCTCTCGCTTGACCTTTTTTTTTCCGTTGCGTGTATGTGTGTGTGTGTGTGTGTGCGCGTGCAATTGTGCCAAAGCAACCTTTATGCAACATATTTCTCATATCCAATACTTTCTTTCTGTTTTTTGTTCGGATAAATCTCTGTCGATATTTGCTTATCACTCGGCCCAGTCTCACTGGTACATTTATCTTGGATTTTGCAATGAAGTGATTTGCTTCCAACTCATCAGCAGATTGCGTAGAGAATAAATCATATTTCTGGATTTTTTTGCAACTCGATATTAAACATAATTAAGTTTTAAACAACTCTTTTTCTTTTCATGTTTGTTGACAAAACACTTTTTTACTGAGATTTTTATAATCGCCAAGAAATCAGTTTATATCTGTTAATTCTTTATTGAAATGTAGTTGATAATTATTCATATAAGAATTCTGTTTAATGTTAACTTTTACCACCTCATATGGCACTGAACCTTGTCACAAGGCACTGAGCGTTATTCAGATGTTTGTGAATGAAGATAAACGACAATCGGGCATAATGATATCAACCCCGTAGGGTGTTAATGCTGTCAGTGCACCTCACGGGCTGCGTTGTAGGCATTACTAAAGGTTCCTTGCAGTGTCCCTTCGTCCCCTAGCTGCAACCCCATTCATTCATTTAACTATACCTCCATCCATATTATCTTTCTTCCCTCTTGCTATTCACCCTCTCCTAACAATTATTTCACAGTGCAACTGCGAGTTTTTCCTCCTGTTACGCCTTTCAAACCTACCTACTCTCAATTTCCTTTCCAGAGCTGAATGACCTCATAGCTCCCAGTGCTTGGCCTTTGGCCTAAACTCTATATTCCATTCCATTCCATAATGATATCAAGTGGCTATAATGTAATTTGTGAAACGTCCTAGCTTAAATACAGTTAGATTTTACGATATTAAATGTTACTCATTATATATGAGTACATTTGACGGAGTAAGCCAAATGGCTAACTACAATGTGAATTTAGGGGGCCAGAGGCTCAAATGTATTAAGGGAATAAGATGAAAGAAAGTAGGTTGCATTATTCAGTTCAGAGAGAAGTATCGCGTTCATATTTTGAGATATATATAAGCCAGAAGATTTATACCTAAGAATATTTTTATTTCTCAACTGACCTGTGTGAGTTATAGATGTGTCCAGCTGAGAAATTTCATAATCACATTTCAATAATATTTTGTCACTAAGATTTTAGAAACGATTAATAAAGGTAATAATTTTCTTGAGATATATATATATATATATATATATATATATATATATATATATATATATATATATATATACATATATATACATATATATATGTGTGTATACGATATATACATATAGTACACACGCTCACACATATACTGTATAAATATGTGTGTGTTCGTTCATGCACATGTGAGAGTACAAGCTCATCTTTCACGGTGATTTTCTGAACAAAAAGCATTGTTTTTTTAGCGTTTTCCGAAGGGCTATAATTCAGCAATTTAGTTCTCTAGCCTCCACAGCATGAACCAGAAATGCTTATCAATTCATCTGTGGCCAAGATATTCGCTTACACGCAACCGGTTCATGGCACAAAATTTGCTGAACTTCAAAGGGGAACCTTACTATTAATCAGCCAAAGCTTTCTCGGTTGCATGAGGGCCTGCCAATCATCTGCCGAATATTTTTGTCGTGTTTTTCATCATACGAGAATTATCAGTTCATTCAGTGCGCTCCTCTGAACAGCTACGCTAGAGATCGTTCCTGGCAATCATATGGGTGAAGTATTTGAATGTTATCCCGGTATGCTAAGAGTTTAATGCATATGAATGTTATCGTTTTAAGCTTCTCTCTCTCTCTCTCTCTCTCTCTCTCTCTCTCTCTCTCTCTCTCTCTCTCTCTCTCTCTCTCTCTATCATGACTATAGTAAGATGTATTCAGAATATTAAAATAATCTTGTATCTTCCGTGCCCTTCAGTATACTGCATAAGCTCATATCTTTTTAATAATCTGCGAAACTTAGGTTGGAAATAATATGAAATTCTGAATAAGGATTTCCCTCTTACTTGTAAAGATTTTGCGTCACAAATCTATTCTTTCTTACAAAATCACAAATAAACTCCTGCTACCTATGTTTTCCAAAAGTAAATTTATTTCTCAGATTATACATAATCGTGAGATAGCACGTATGATTTAGATTTTAGATTTTCAGATGTAAAGGTTTTTATATTAGTTAGCTCATGATCAGTAACTATTGTTGTTGACTTTCAAGTATGAACGTTCAGCTACTGATTATATTCCTTTTCACATATATATTCGTTAATCAGCCTTCATCGGTTTTTTCAACCACGGTAAACTAAGTAACATTAGTAAATACCATTTACTAACTTTAAAAGTAATCATGAAAATTGTCTTTCTGTTACCAGGACATATGTCGAAGATATACGTTAAGTGGTTTATTCATCATTCTAAAGGTTATTAATTAAGAGAGTAAGGTAGAACTTTATCACCGATCAACCTATTTTTCAATCAACTGCATTTTGTTACATGAATGAAACTGAACGATCAAAATTCAGTGCTCCTCTTAATAATAATAAATATAATGATTTCGAATTGAGCCTATTTCTTTACGAATCAATTAATTATTTTGAGATGCAGCAAAAAGATGACCTCCTAAAATGTTAAGTGGAAATGACTGTTTTTTGTAACCCCAAGTTAAATGTTCACCACAGATAGTAAGACAGTCTTTCTAAGGGATTTTAAGTAAGAGATCAATATTTAAAAAAAATAACCCGAATCAGGTATGTGTTTCGAAAATATCATGAAATATTAAAAAAGATAAAATAAACAATAAAACTGAGGGCATTGATTATTAAGTAACGCTCATATTTCATTACACGTTGCTGCTCGATCGTAAATTTGAAAGCAACATTGTTGATCAATGCTCATGTTGTAAAATTCATTGAACTACAATGTACTTTTGTTTATTTCTGTGGTATAATATAAAATATATAATATTAAACATAATATATAATATGTATATATAATATATATATATATATATATATATATATATATATATATATATATATATAATACATATAATTTATAATATAAAAGTTTCAAAAGATACTCTATCAATATTTCTTTTCAAATGCATGAAATTATTTTAGTCACCTGATGCAGTAAACAATGCTTTACCCCATTATGACAGCTTGCTAAATCTTTATGATACTGAATAACAAAAAAACAAGGTTATATTCCTATTCTCACTGATGTCCGCAATTTTCCTTTGTCTTCGCCTAAGAATAGAGTTTACATCTGGGGTGCGTCCGGAGATAAATAAGGTTAAGATTTAAAAAGCTTTCTAATTAATGACGAGTTAAAGGCACAGTGTCCCTAAAAAAGAGGGAAATCATTATATGACTAATGTTCCGGTGTTTACGACATTGTTCTTTTCATTATTTGTAAGGAATTATTAATTTCCTAAGTAATATATATATATATATATATATATATATATATATATATATATATATATATATATATATATATATATATATATATATATATATATAAATATAAACATGTATATATGTGTGTGTGAGAGAGAGAGAGAGAGAGAGAGAGAGAGAGAGAGAGAGAGAGAGAGAGAGAGTATGTGAAGAGACAGACAGATAGTCAGAGACAGAAATTTCAAGCTTTTTTTTTAATTTACGTAAATGTGAGGACGTTTTCTAGTGGGAACTGAATACAAGTTATCATAGAACGTTTTGCTTTAACAAAAGTATCGTCTTTTAAATGTTATAGGTCAAATATGCAAATTCGTGTGTGTGTATGTATATGTATATATATATATATATATATATATATATATATATATATATATATATATATATATATATATATATATATATATATATATATATATATATATATATATATATATATATATATATATATATATATATATATATATACTTTTTGTGTGTGTTTTAATAGAGTTAAAAAGCTTGGTCGCTTCCCCATGACTTTATTTTCATAGTGCTAACCTTAATATCTTCGTTATAAAACAGCCATCCATTGTTTATTTCAAATAACTATTCGTCCTTCACACTTATACCAACGCTCTAAGTCTTCTCATTATAATTATATCAAATGTCAGGGCATATAGCCTAGTTGTGAATTAACACCACATAAAACCCACTGTAGGTTTTGTGTGGCAATAAATCATATATTCTTGAAATAAGAGAATATGACGTTAATTTCATATAAAAGAGCGCATGTTTCCCCCTTGCCCGTAGAGAGAGAGAGAGAGAGAGAGAGAGAGAGAGAGAGAGAGAGCTTAAGGGCATACCAAAAGAACTAGTAAAAAAAAAAGGATGCATTTTACTTCCTCGCAACTGCGGTTCCCATTCCGCTGTAAAGCCCCTTCCTTTCTCATTAGCCGTATTCCACCTACGGGCATCAGGTATACCGGGTGAGAAAGAGGTAATCAAACAACGCTTTCCAGGTAAAGAGTAAAAGAGGGTTTTATTAATATTTCTCTTGTCAGTTCTGTGAGTCTTGTTGACGCTAATTAGACACGACTCCCTCCTTCAATTAATTCTAAATGGGTTAGCTTATCCTGAGGGAGACTTCGTACGAGAAGAATATAAAGAGGAGATAATGTGTTGTAATTATTATGGACTGTGTTGGCATTTCCAGAGTGGGAAAAGTGGGTCTGAGGAGAGATTTTCAATAGTCGGTCTTCTATACTCTCGGGAAAATCTCCTCAGATATCTGCATAAAATCAGGAAGGTTTCATAATTTGCATTTCATACTGAACGGAAAGCGCGAAATTTGGTCAATACCGTAAGAACGTGTTTTATCTCTTGATTTTAGCAGCCCTGGGGTAAAATTAGATGTATTAGTAAGTATATTCCATTACATTATTAAAGCAAAATTATCTACACAATTTAATCAAGTCGTGGAAATTAAAAATGAAACTTAGTGGTGTTGTGCTCCCTGGATTGAAAAAAAAAACATAATTTTGTAATGGACATAAGTGCTATAGATTAATCTCATTTAAAATAATTTTTGCTCGAACTTTATGAATATTTACTCTCTCCTTTTTAACGACATAAAAAGCCTGCGTTGCTTTGTGGTGGCTGATTAGTGTTATATGCTGGATAGTCATCTTACAAAGAATTTTCTTTTTTTGCTAGCTTATAATCGTCGAAATTCATGATTTGACACTGATGATGCATTATGATATCACCGAGTTGATGGTGGTAATATCTGAGACCTTTCTCGGAAATTTTCTAAGTAGAAAAACGTAGTATTTATCATTCAGATCATGGCTAGGTACTGCTGTACTGTACAAGAAAGAAGATAGCTTGCTAGTTACTGAGTATAAAAATAACATGATTTGCCTGTATGTACTGCAGTTATTAGAGCATATAAGATACATGCACTATTTCTTGATATAGATTCACATAATTAGGAAATAGTTCCAGTAAATATGCAAAGAAAATAAATATCTTAATGTAAGTATTTAATCTATAACGTAACCTACGATCAGATTAAAGTAACGATATTGATCCGGCTTATTCAACCGCAGATGTGTGTGTGTGTATGTGTGTGTGTGTGTGTGAGAGAGAGAGGGAGAGAGAAAGAGAGAGAGAGAGGCGAGGGAGTGAAATTTAGGAGGGAGATTTATGGGCCCTGGTAAGAAGCAATCGAGATGAAGATTAGGAAG
>NC_089790.1:23027500-23030000 GCF_040412425.1 Macrobrachium rosenbergii
TGAAAAGCACCATAGAGCAATGCATAAAAAAAAAACTTATTTTGACATAGGCGGGAGTTGTGAGCTGGAATATTTTACAGAGGAGCAGCCATGTGGTCATTGCTGCGACTCTTAATGTCACCAGTGATATTAGGTAGAGCTGGAATTATCAAAAGCTCCTAAAAATTAAGTTACATAAAAGCACTAGACAAAAAAGTTACACACACATCAAGAACAGCTACTAGTATTATCAAACTTAATTAGTCCCAGGTTAAAAGCTTTTTACGTCACCAGAAGACTTCCGCAGAATAGAATGGTCATTTATTAATAATAGAAAAAAAACAGAAGCGCGTAAATTATCCTTTTTAGAAAAGTGATTACAACAATTATATGAATACGCATGAGGAAGGGAGAGTTAAGAAAAAAATATGTTATTTATTCAAACAGCTTTGATGTAGCCTCTCTAAGGATAAGATAAAAAAAATGCTTTGATAACTCTTCAATTAATATCACTCAAGGGTACAATTCCTTGTACCAGGTATTGTTATAGGGCGACATCTGACGAGAATATGAAGACAGGTTCCCTGCAAGATAATGACAACTCAGAGAAGAAGGAACTACAATTTAAGTCAATTTAGTTCACAAACAAAATTCTCTGATTTCTGATGACATGCAGGCAGCAGAACACCATCTACAGCTATAAGTGGCCTTAGGGCCCATTTACCTACTTATCGTCCAGTTTGAAATGAAAACTGCAAAAAATACAGTTTTGAATTTCTGATAAAATCAGGTGCATTCAATGACTGTATTGAACGCTCGGTCAAGGATCTGGAAGTTATGAGGATTTTGGTTTCGTTAGGTCTTTCTCTAATATTTCGCTCACAAATTTCCTCAAGAACCCTATGAAGTCTGTCAGTTAGTGTCATTTGAAAACATGAAATATTTCTGAATAAGCTGTCTTTAATATTTCATCACCAATAGTTCATACAAAATTCAATGTGGATGACTAACTCAGGGGCAATATGAAATACAGGTTGAATATTCATAAGTTATAGATGAGAGATTAAAATTTCAAGTGCAATACAAGGAACATTGATGAAGTGACCCCGTTATTAAAGGGACTCATAAGTATAGAGAAATTAAAAATCTTCTTGAATGAAATTCGGGGTAAAATTCACGGTATTCTTCCCAGTTTTGAAGAACCGGCATATCCCATTTTTTTTTTTTTAAGTTTTCCAGCACAAGTGTCTCAGTTTTTGATACTCTACAACATATCAAAATTTCAGCTCTCTGTGTTGTCACATTTTCAAACTAAATTGCCTCAAAAGATGAGCTGATAACATCAAAATCTTGGAAGCTAATTTTCTCAGAATGGGGAAAAAATTACTTACCACATTTCGTCAAAATAGGGAGGAATTCATTCATACCTATCATCACTCGTAAATTTGGTAACAATACAATTGAATACTTATATAAAAAATTCATACCTATCAGTACTCATATAATAGAACTGAATACATAAATAAAAAAAACAGTAAAAAATATACACTGGTGCCTCAACAAACAAACAAAAAAAAAAACAATTGACTCAAAACATCCAGAAAATAATTGCCCCTCTCAGCCACGCACTCGGAGAGAAAACGTATACTTAACTGGTGAGCATCACACGAGTGGACCACATAGTCATCTCAAAATAAATGAGGTTAACAAACCATTAAACGTCCACGTTACACGATTGCGACTCATTTTCAGGCAGCAATGGCCAGTTTCCCAACCCCCTGGGTATTGTTCCATGAGAGATCTGATTTGGTATTTAGCTTCGCTTTCTGTCGGCCTCCAACCAGCTCTCCCAGCAAGGGGAGCTAAGCCTTGCATATTGTGCTTTTAATATTATTGGTTATAGCGATGACAAAGAACTGTTTTACGGTAAGAGTATGCTCTTTCAAGACATGGTCTTTGACACGCACTTTCCCTACTTGACAAGATATGTTGCTGAAATAAAATATAATGAAAAGAGTCTCCTTGAACGTATTAGGCAATCCCCTAATTTCCCGAGAAAGTGCCAGAAAAGAAAGCACGAAACCAAACGAGGCAGTGAAGTTTCATAAGCAGATTCAGGACAACGATTTATTCTTTATGAATTAGAACAGAGGACTCTTAACTCACGCAGAAAAGAGAATAAGTATTTCACGTGTTCATGGATTCATAACTGCAAAAGAACAAGTGAGTGTCGAAGCCATGGAAACCCATGTAACATCTATTGCAGGTTTTTCTTTGCTTTATCATTTGAGAGAGTAAGAACAAATGAACAGTAAGAGAAGCGCTTAACCATCGCCAACTTTTCTGGTTTGTTTTGCATCCATCAGACTTCCATCTTTTCATTTCCATGTCACAAAGTTGGTTTATGATAAGGATGGATGTGTTGTACTTATTTCAGCAATAGCTTAGTAAACACATTTGGAGGTTTTGTAGAATCTTTTCACTGGGTATTTAAACATACGCTGTTATTACTGACAACAAA
>NC_089790.1:23035000-23037500 GCF_040412425.1 Macrobrachium rosenbergii
GTGCCATTCGTCTCTTGTCTGCAACCTAATCATTCTTTGAGAATGCTTTCCTAGTATTAGGTAATGACTTGAGTGACCAGGGATATGCAGATACCGCCTTGTTTCGAAACAACCAATTGTGGATTCAAATCTGGTTCCTGAATATAGTTACGAATTAAGTTCATTGCCATTGCACACGTTATTAGGAAAGAGAACTCCCGAATATTCTTGTGATCTATTTCCATCACGTACTGCGCAGTGAGGTATGCTGCAGATACAGGAAGACCAGTTATGTTGCTAAGGCTGAACATATCAAAGTCATTCTTTATATATTTTTTCAGTGATCTAGGCCGTTGTTAGCACCACGTTTGTAGACTCAGACAATGAATAACCTTTCTCGTCATTTACAATAAATGAAGCAGAGGCCGTCGCTAGGACCAAGTTTGTACACTCAGACAATGAATAACCTCTCTCGTCATTTACAATAAATGAAGCAGAGGTCGTCGCTAGGCCCAATTTGTAGACTCAGACAATGAATAACCTCTCTCGTCATTAACAATAAATGAAGCAGGGGCCATCGCTAGAATCAAGTTTGGAGACTCAGACAATGAATGACCTCTCTCGTCATTTACAATAAATGAGGCAGAGGCCATAGCTAGGATCAAGTTTGTAGACTCAGACAATGAATAACAGTTCTCGCCATTTGCATTAAATGAAGTAGAGGCCATCGCTAGGACCAAGTTTGTAGACTCAGACAGTAAGTAACCTATCTTACCATTTACATTGAAAGCCAACAAAACTGGAGCAGTTAGCAACGTGAGTATCAGAAAAAAGTAGATGGATATATAATGTAAATACCCGACTGTCGCAGTCTTTCATGGGAAGCTTCTGCTACTGAAAGAAATAACAATATACACTTTTTCAACCTGAACACCGCTACGATAATGAGGATGGGTCTTTTCCAGCTCTGGTAAATGTATGTGAATTCGACGGTAACATGTATGTATGAGTGGGAATAGACTTTCTTCGTGGGCTAGTGCTTAGTGTTAACCGCATTCGTAGTTGTAAGCATATCCACAAAGTGTGAAAAAATCGAAAAGTTAATGGGTCATTGTGGCTATTACAGATGCACACACACACACACACATATATATTATGTGTATATATATATATATATATATATATATATATATATATATATATATATATATATATATATATGTGTGTGTGTGTGTGTGTGTGTGTACGTGTTTTAAAAATCCTTGTGTATGGAAACTGGTGTTGAAAAGTTAATTGTCCTTCAGAAAAATTTAGTTGACTTCAGTCATTCTTCAAAAGCAGTACTTCGGTGAGAGGTGCTGCTTTTGTTTTTCTTTTCCCCTTTTAAAAATTAATTGGTTGATATCTTCCGTCTCTGTATTCCCTCTAACTCTCTAGCATGTTAGCCGCTCTCTCTCTCTCTCTCTCTCTCTCTCTCTCTCTCTCTCTCTCTCTCTCTCTCTCTCTCTCTCTCTGACTTGATGAAAGTACCGTTTTTTTTACGGAGTACTGAACAGTCATATTTGTACACTCCTGTAATATAACCTAAAAACATTATTTTTCAATGGAAAGTAACGGAAAACTGTTATTAGGTTTTTCTTTGACAGGATTATATTTCCTTTCACAGTCATTCTTCTGGGGTGAAGTTAAAATCTGACTCTATCGCCATTATAAACAGATGGGAGGGAAGGTACATGATTATATTAATTCCGAAAGATATTATTTATTTCTTCATGTATATATATACACACATATATACATACAGTATATATGTGGGGTAAAGGAATGGCATAATCAGAAAATGACAGTGAGACTAAACAAGCCAATATGATTATCTGTATATATATATATATATATATATATATATATATATATATATTTCTGACTCACGTCGGGATCGAACCCAGGTCTCTCAGGTGGAAAGCAAGGGCGTTATCCACTGGGCCATACAAGTCTATAAGAAGTTGGAACCTGAGAGCAACTGCACCCAAGGAATTACCTGGGCAAGCTAACAGCTTGCATACCAGCGAGTTTTCCCCAACTTCCCGGCTCAGCAATGACCCAATAGACAACATTTCATTCGAATTATCCCTTCTGAGTGAATAAGATGGAAATCATCAACACACAATCACGTTGGGGAAAACTCGCTGGTATGCAAGCTGTTAGCTTGCCCAGGTAATTCCTTGGGTGCAGTTGCTCTCAGGTTCCAACTTCTTATAGACTTGTATGGCCCAGTGGATAACGCCCTTGCTTTCCACCTGAGAGACCTGGGTTCGATCCCGACGTGAGTCAGAAATTTATTTCTGTTCCACACGTGATTGTGTGTTGATGATTTCTATATATATATATATATATATATATATATATATATATATATATATATATATATATATATATATATATATATATATATATATATATATATAAAAAGCTCTAGGGATCACAGATATTTTACGAATTACAATACACAGTAGATTTTTTA
>NC_089790.1:23042500-23077500 GCF_040412425.1 Macrobrachium rosenbergii
ATTACGCTTTAAGGAAATTCACTTATATTCTTCGTTTGGAACCGATTTTTTTAATCTTTTTTCGCTTTTTTCTACTTTAAAAGCATTTTTTCAGTAACATATGTATTAGTCTGTTGTGTTCTTATCACCAAACTCTTAATCCGAAGCACTTTTTGAAGGATATCGTTTTAACTAATTTCTTCTTGTCTTAAAATTATTCTTTTGATAAACTTCCAACAACAAAAAAATACAGACCCGATAATATTTTAGTAATTGGTGAAACGAAATTCCCTAAGGGTCTCTAAAATCCAAAAAAAACTTACCTTTGCTGATGACCACACCAGCAGATTGCATAAACCCTTCTTTGATAAATCTTCGTGGAAATCAGTCGCCTATCTGCAAAGAAACCACACATAAATAACACTTATTATCAATAAATTGAACACTGGGGGGTAGTGCCATCGGCAAACCTCGTGCAGCGTCCCTTCCTCAGGTCCCTAGTTGCAACCCCTTTCATCCTGTTACTCTACTTTCGTTCATATCTTTTTTCCATCTCACTTTCCACCCTCTCCCAACACTGCGGGGTTTTCATCCAGTAGCACCTTCAAACCCTCCCCTACTCTCAATGTCCCTTCCACCGCTGATTGATCTCACAGGTCCCCGCGCTTGGCCTTTGGCCTAAATTTTATATTCCAATTCCATCAATTAAGAAAAAAAAGAGATAAGAAGAAAACGAACAATAGATTACTCCCATCCACGTATAAACATGCACTTAGGCGAGAAATTGTACGCTTACACATAAAAAAAGCGCTGGTTATGCAACAAGCAATGCTGAGGAAACGACTCTGTTGCATAACTCTGTTCAGATGCGTAACAAGAAACACCCTCCACCTTTAAATGTCCAGGTTAGTAATAAGAGAATGCCACCAACGGGTGCTGAATAAGTCAGGTGTTGTCCTTTCTTAGCCTCCGTGGTCTTGTTCCTGCTCTTTACACGGTGTAAGTTGAGGCATATTTGTCAGTGTGGTGATTGTACTGTAAGCTGTTCATATTTAGCTCTATTAACGGTAACCAAAAATATACCGAATTAAATTATTTGTTAATGAAATAATTAAAATTGTAACAGCTTAAAGACAATCTCCGAAAAACTGCATTAATGATAAAAGTAAAATAACAATGGCAGTGAAAAAATGGCCTTATAATAAAGTTGATGATAACAAAAACTGTCGTTAAAGTTGTGATAATATATTCAGCGAACGGTGAAGTAGACAGATCTGAAACTCCTCAACTCCCAAGATGCTTGTGCTGTTAATGAAACGGCATATCGTTTGTGCAATAAAGCTTTCGATCACTGATCTTAACAATAACTTCTTAGCAGAAAGCTAAATAAATACATCTGAAATTTTCAAGTGTCACTCTCAACGCTGCCCTAAAATGGAACACTGCAATATCTGCAAAAATACAGTACTGAGAGAAATGGTAGATACTCCCTCCCTTACTACTGGTTTTGTAAATACTGCAAATGGACCTCCTAAATACTCGTGGAAAGCATTGAAGAATCATTCTGAAACTGCAGTAACTTGTGTATTGGTGTTTCAAGAGCCCAATTGATGGCATGCCTCAATTTCGAAAATTTTGCAGATACTTCAGTTTTCCATTTTAGGGCAGAACGCTTTTCAATAAAATTCTCAGTATGAAATAATATAACTCACTTGTTCATATTGTACTGCATTCCGTTGGATAGCTGAAAGTTTCTAATTTGGGGGGGAAGAAATATATTTGAGATGCGCACATCTTGAGAGATTTTAGATTTGTGGATTGATCTCTCTCTCTCTCTCTCTCTCTCTCTCTCTCTCTCTCTCTCTCTCTCTCTCTCTCTCTCTCTCTCTACAGTAACGATTAATAAGGTATCAGGTCCCTTCAAATCCGGTTCGCTTTACAAGATACAAAAAGCAGAGCGAGCTTTTTCATTGCAGTAAATTAAAAATAAGTTAAACGGGCTCCGTTACTTCCCAAATGCTATGCATATTGAAATGGAAATTAATTTTCGGAAGGGCGGAATGCAGGGTACTGTCGAGCACATGAACATACAGTACTTATAATGGAACACACACACACACACACACACACACACACACACACACACACACACTCTCTCTCTCTCTCTCTCTCTCTCTCTCTCAAACAGAGAAATATAGCACTGAGAATTCAGAGGCTTTCGTTCGTCTGAGAAATTCGAGGCAAAACGATAGTTGCTTTTTCAAGTGCGCGTCTTTCGACCAAAGAAAAGTACTGTAATCTGCCATCATCAATATAAATCGAACAACATGAAGCAAATAGAAGGGTACTTGGATTTGAGCAAAAGTAACATAACCCTTTTAAATCCTGCCATGAAAACGAATGATTCAACGAGATAGATTTCCGGAAAATCTTCCCGAACGCATCGCGAACTCCACGTTGATTCATTAGAGGATAAGCAAGAGATCTGTCATTCACAATCCGTTCAAAAGCATTACTCTCGATTCGTATCCGGCATATTAGTCTTTCCTTGGTATATCTACTGCAATCAGGATTACTATTTCAAATGAAGTACACGTTATTAGCTTTTCTAGTGTCTTTCAAAGGCCCTTGTATCATATGATGTCAGATTAAAGGTCTATGATAGTCATATAGATTCTCATAATATAGTTTTCCCCGATGTTGGGTTTCCAGGATGATTAATGCTGTTTCCATTAAATAATATTTGTTCAGTTATTTCATTTTTTCGGTAAGATTCCACATTCAGCAGTAAACCTTGTGAAATCGTTTCGAAATCCTCCACTACAGGTGAGTTAATTTGTTTGCTCTAATAACTCAAATAGTAATGCTTCTCCTATTTTCAAAAATAGTCTGTTAGGAACGAGGTAAATGCTTAAATTATATATTTTCACAGTAATCTGCAAAAGAAAAGTAGCATCTAAGCTAAAGCTTCGTTATTGATTACCTGACAATCTTGGTTAGTGAAACATTTTCCCAGGTGTGTTTCATATATAAATAAAATAATATATATATATATATATATATATATATATATATATATATATATATATATATATATATATATATATATATATATATATATATATATATATATAATTAAAGTTTTGACTGGAAAGCTCAGTTCTGGCTTCCATTTTCTTTTATGTATTCTAGTTCCTCACTGGACGGGTTGGTATCGTTCTCGGCTAGCACTCTGCTGGGCCCGCCTTCGATTCTCCGACCGGCCAATGAAGCATTAGACAAATTTATTTCTGGTGATAGAAATTCATTTCTCGTTATAATGTGGTTCGGATGCCACAACAAGCTGTAGGTCCCGCTGCTAGGTAACCAATTGGTTCTTATCCATGTAAAATAAATCTAATCCTTCGGGCCAGCCCTAGGAGAGCTGTTAATCAGCTCATGGTCTGGTTAAACTAAGGTGTACTTAACTTATTGTATTCCTTCTTCTTTAAGTTGACCTTTTTTACCACGTTTTCATCTTTTTCAGTTGCATTTTTTCTCTCACTCTCCGTAACGTTGGTTATAGAGCAGAAAATAATTTAGTTATCTCTAAATTTTTCGTACAGTCACAATTTCTCTGCTATAGTAAACTATTTCTTTCCTGGGTCACTCTCGGCAATATCAGTCCCCGCGATCAATGCCTTTCTAAAGCATTGATTCTTTTGAAGGTTTGCGATAAGTAGAATTCTCTGCGTTATTGCACATTTCTTAGCAGAGATGAATGGAACCATTATACCCAAAATGAATTTATTAATATTATAAAATTTGTTATGAGATACATATACTCTATTCTCCTCATAAAGAGAAAACTTAATTCTCACTACATTTCTCGTATCTCTTTTTTTCAGGTGTTCTCTACAATTCGTATCTAGAGAAACAAAGAAATAAGTAAGAGATCACTATGGTTGCTGCTATAAAATGAAAAGATGAGTCTAAACAGCAAAATTCACATTTCAGATCATAAAAAGAAAATTATGTACATTACGTTACCATAGATTTATTTTAGTTGTAGGTAAAAACAATAAAAATCGATAAATTTGTGTATGAGAAAAGTGACCGTGGCCTAGGCTCAAAACTTGTATATAAGTTCAAGCATCTACCAAAGGATAATTTCTACCCGCATTTTCGTCTGTATTTTTAAGGCCTTGAGTACACACACTCACACACAGACGCACACGCACACACATATATATATATATATACATACTTGCACATACATACACCTATATATAATATATTTATATATATATATATATATATATATATATATATATATATATATATATATACATATATATATATATATATATATATATATATATATATATATATATATATATATATACATACATATTTATACACGTGTGTGCGGGTGTGTTTAAACCTTAAATACACAAGAAAACCATATTTTTTAAGAAAAAATACCAGACACTCAATATATATATTCCTATCAACGCATATTGCGCTTCCAGCAAACGCTTAAGAGTTACCTAAAATGCAAGAATCGTATAAAAGAGTCATGCGAATGACAGGGAGCGTAAAGGAACTGTAATGAATTTCTGATCGCCGTCGTGTGCAGAACACCAACGGAAAAACGTCGTTGACATGAAAGACCGTCGAGCTTACTGAATATAAAAACAAGAATAAATACCTTTTAATAGCCTTTTATTTTAGCGATTTTGACCCCCTGGTTCTTATTTAGGTCTGATTTCCCGTGACATGTAATTATAGGTTTTTTTTTTTACCGAGTTTTATTTAGCGGTGTCAGTCGTAAAGGCAAATAGTTCATCTTTTTTTGGGAAAACATTTAGCCAATGCTATCGTAAGTGGAAATCTAATATTACGTTTCAGACAGGCTCGTCTCTCTCTGGAAATCCTTTCATCGAAAAAATAATTAGTATAGGTTTTGTACATTTTAATTACTGAAAATAAATGATTGCATAATTAAAAATGTGTTAGTTACACACAGAGCGCTAACGTTTTCAGGGTAAAACTGGTATTCATGACAGATTTTAATACTAATCCCACTTGATTCTATCGAAGGCCATTACAGATTTTTGAAGGTTCTAATGATCATTTTCTTTTGCTATTGAATGTTTAGCCACTGCATCATTATTTTCTACAATCTTATATGCATACTTTTATTACTGTTGTAACGACGTTAGCAAATAATAAACAGAATATAATCTATTAGGTATAATTTATCAAATAAAAGATAATGTGACTAATTTGTATTTCAGTAACGAAGATCACCTGAGATCCGAATTGTATCCTCGTATAGATGTAACTAGAGACAAATAGCTGAACACCCCAACTATTAAGAAGATATACCACAGAGGGGATGCACTGCCCTAATCTGTGTGTTTGTAAAACACGTATGAATTGATCGTCAATATTACATGTATTTGCACCATCATTTGCATTAATTTTGGTTAACGTATTGTAAGAGCGGGTAGGCTTGTTAATGTACGTACATATAAATGTTCTGTTCTAACATACGTTTACCAGTTAGATTACATTATATTATTGTAAGAGGTAAGTCAAGGCTCCCGGGTTTCACATCAACTAACAGAGTGGTAAAATAACCCCTCCCCTAAGAAATATTAATTCTAAATTGTCCTCCCATCGAGCACAGAGGTAATTTGGGCGTGAAGTCGGTAAACTGAGAAAAGGGGCTGTTTAAGATGCAAATTTAAGCGTGGAGTAAGATGTGATAACCGTAACATATGGTAGTCGTGTATTGCATATATAAGTTGTTAAGTTTACGTATGTATGTGTGAGTGGTTTTTTTTTTCTTTTTTTTTTAGAGCAAGCTGGATACCTAGCGGCCAAATATGAGGGCACTGATCGAGAGCATTATGTCCTCCCATGCTCATGCCATCTGAAAATTGAAGTGGTAAAAGTAACAGTTAAAAAAAAAACAAGATTTCCAATAAAGTGGTCAGACTTTTGCCAAAATAGGTGAAGGATATAAAGAAAATTACCATACATTAAGTGACCAAACAAATTATTCTAAGTCACTGATGAGAGCTCACCGGAGCGAGGAATGTTCCGGTGCATATGTTAAATGGAACTCTCTTCCTCGTGCGGAAAAGAACCAAGTTTATACAGATGCGTTACGGTGCGATTTTTTTTAAGAATCTTATTGTGTATAAGTTCAAGCTTATGCTTTTTCGTGGCACGGAATTTACAAGGTAGTTAAATTATTAACGATCCCATATCACGCGTTAGGTGATGAGCACTCTCCAGTTCCATTCCATCGGCAGTTTTTAGTACTTTATGCAAATGCAAGTTGGCTTACAAACATTCTACCTCTGTTTTCCAAAGCCACTTCTCATCCAAAATTGGTTTTACCTCCTTCGTAATGCATTCTTATTCTAGGCTTACATTCATTAGTTATATTAACTCCCAGGGACCTATTCGAACTAAAAGAATAAAAGGCAAACCTTTTTGTATATTTCTGAAAGTCTTCCTTTTGTGAAACTAAAAGAATTTTTCTGAAGACTCTCTTGCCTTTAGATTTAGCGGTTCGTTAAAGGAAGGAGCAAATGTTTGGCTGAATTTTTGTTTACTCTCCTTCCAGTTCTGTGATATCTTGTTATAGTCTTCCTGCATTCCCACTATTGCTGCTGCAATGGTCTGAATACAAATTGTTAGTGGACCCGTGTTACAAAAATGGCCAGACCTGGACTCGTCTTTTTTCGTCCGTACTTTTTTTTTCAAATGTTTCTCCCTTTACAGCTCGCAGCATTTCTTAGATGAGTCGAATTAATTTCATTGCTACATTTCATAACCCTTTCGTATACACAAAACATTTTCTTGTGCTAGATTACTTGGCTCTCGTAACACTATCTTTTCCTCTTCATGCAAGTTTTGTTTTTTTCGTCTCTGATGGACACGAAATGAATTTGTTTTGGCAAATGTTAATGCAAATATGTTAAATGAAACTCTCTCTCTCTCTCTCTCTCTCTCTCTCTCTCTCTCTCTCTCTCTCTCTCTCTCTCTCTCTCTCTCTCTTTACTACCTTTGATCTCAAGGACAAATATCTTGACAGGCATGTACTACATTAATAACCGTGAACTGAGGTTCATGAACATTAAAGATGGATATATCTATTAGGAAAAGTAATGCGATTTAAAATCTTATTTTAGTCATCATGTTAGATATTGACAGGAAAATATATTAATAAAAGAACAACCACGCCACAAACTAGTACTTCATTAAAAATTTTGCTCCTGATTTGCTTGCCCTACAAAATAATACATTAATATAAATAATCACATGAACTCTGCCATACTTCCAATTAATATTTCTTATTCAGTTTCTGCATTCCTTTACGCATTATATCGGTATATCAGATGATCAGACGCGTTAGTGAGTTAAGAGCCAATACAGGCCATGGACCAGGCTGATTGATCAATTAGTTTACCCAAGGCATTCCGAAGACATACAGGTTCACATCAAGTCAGCAAATTGAAACATCAAACACCACGTCTTCACGCTTATTGGCTCCCAGGAATGCCATACGAGCTAGCACGAGTCCTGCATAAAAGTGGGAAGAGAGTCATGGCCCTGTGCGAATTTAATATTTCTCTGTCCTCAAGGACGGAAGCCCCTGACTGCATTTTAAACAATTATGATGTCTGAATATGAAAAAGATGAAGTCTTTCGCCGTCCGTTCTCTCTTAGTTGCTTTACATCAAATCAGAACAGGCCATGTTTGTTGCAAATTACCCACCGTCAAATCTTTTTGTGTATAAGACTTTCCAGAAATGACGTTTTTCATTTCCGATTACCACTCCTGTACATCCTGGGCATCTGCAAATATATCTTTTCACCCGATAAGTCTTAAAATGAGAGACTAAGTTCATAAAAATATTATATGCATAGTTGCATTTACATATACGTGCACCTATAATAATAATAATAATAATAATAATAATAATAATAATAATAATAATAATAATAATAATAATTTTGTTTTTTTGGTCGCTCACAGTCATCCTATTCGACTGTTTTTTTTTCTTTATAGTGTGCGGTTCCGGGTTGCATCCTGCCTCCTTAGGAGTCCATCACTTTTCTCACTATGTGCGCTGTTTCTAGAAGCACACTCTTCTGCATGAGTCCTGGAGCTACTTCGGCATCTAGTTTTTCCAGATTCCTTTTCAGGAATCTTGGGATCGTGCCTAGTGTTCCTATGATTATGAGTACAATTTCCACTGGCATATCCCATATCCTTCTTATATCTATTTTCAGGCCATGATACTTGTCAATTTTTTCTCTTTCTTTCTCATCTACTCTGGTGTCCCATGGTATTGCGACATCAGTGAGTGATGCTTTCCTCTTGATCAACGTCACATCTGGTCTATTAGCACGTATCACCCTATCTGTTCTACACCATAGTCCCATATTATTATTATTATTATTATTTTTAGGAAGGAGACGCCTTCTTATACATGTCTTGTTAAAATGATGACCTTATCAGTTGAATTCCGCTGAGGAAGACACCATTTTAAATGAGACATGTATTATCGCAGTATTATTCTTTAAAAAGGTGGATGTGCCTGTAGCATGCCTTTATTTTTCATTATCAGCTTTCTTCTTATGTAAGCAAAGTTTAACATATGCAAATAATATTCTGTGATGATATAATTTCTTAAGAAGAAGATTAAACAAGTAAAAAATGCGCCGAACTCTCTTCGGCGCAATCGAGTTTTCTGTACAGCGGCTACAGCGTATAATCAAGGGCACTGAAGATAGATATATCTCTTGGTGGTCTCGGTATAATGCTTTATGAGTCGAGGCCCATGAAACTTTAACCGACCCGGTGGTGGCCTATCCTATATCGTTGTCAGAAGCACGATTATGGTTAACTTTAACCTTAAATAAAATAAAAACTACTGAGGCTAGAGGGCTGCAATTTGGTATGTCTGAAGATTGGAGGGTGGATGATCAACATACCAATTTGCAGCCCTCTGGCCTCAGTAGTTTTTAGGATCTGAGGGCGGACAGCAAAAGTGCGGACAGAATAAAGTGCGGACGGAAAGACAAAGCCGGCACAATAGTTTTCCTTTACAGAAAACTAAAAGGAATAAACTGCAACCAGTGTTAAATAAGTCTTTAAGATGTGACGCCAAGCACCAGTGAATTATCAACGAGGCTGATGGACTAGAATTGTCCTCTTACGAGAATGACATTGAAAATCTCTTTATATAAGCGCATTATTCCTCCATTAAGACATAGAAGTGGTTTAATTGCCCGTATGATAAATATAGTTCTTATTTTTCAGCTGCCTCTTTGTCAGTCATTTTTTTTCTCATTTCATATTCAGCGAGTCCACAAGCATCATATCATCATATGAAAGGTTTACAGCAAAGAATATTAAAAAAATATATGTTTCCATTTTCTCTCTCTTCCCTCTCCGCTGAAGCGTAAGGCTCCGATATCCACGATTCTTTCTTTATTTTGAGTGAGCAGTTTTAATAGTGAATGTATGTTTTCGTTTGAGAGAGAAAGAGAGAGAGAAACATAAGTTAGATACTAGCCGCATTTTATTAGGGGGAGAGCGTTTCATGTCAAACAAACTCTATTGTTGGTGAGTTGAGAAATTTTCCAAGGTTTATCAATTCCAAAGAATGTTGTTGTCAGTCTACCACCCCAGACCCCGCACTGCAGCAGTAACTGATCATGATACAGACCCATTGAGTTTTTCATCTCCTTTGGAGAGGCGCGAACTCGCGACATCTGAGCTACATGTCACGACACTAGCGACTATACCAGCGGACCAGCAACATCCAATAAACGCTATTCAACAAAGCCTATTCAATAAACGCTCAGAGGTACTTAATATAAATGAAACGTGTACGTTACTATACAAGCGCACACATCATATGTAAAGAGAATCTAAGGTTTCTCCACAGAAAGGACACGAAACAAAATTACATGAAATATCGAATAAGTATAAATTTCAGTAGAACTGAAATCTGAGGTCAGAACATTCATATTATGTGCAAGGAAACGACAAACTTCACAAGTCCACAGTATTCATCAACTGAGTTCCTGTGTTCATTTGTATTGTCAGCTTCGAAAATCTCAGATATAAAAAAAGGGAGTACAAAGTTTATGCAATGAGCATTTTGCATATTCATTTGTTTAAATATGGAGAATGGAAGACACAGACAGTTTAGTGATGCGAGAGTAGATGAAACCTATTCATATGGAACAAGCCCACAGGGGCTATTGACTTGAAATTCAAGCTTCCAAAGAATATGGTGTTCATTAGGAAGAAGTAAGAGGAATTAAAGTGAAATACAGAAAGAAGAGATCCCACTTATTTAAAAAAATAAATTAAGAAATGGATATAAAAATATATTAAAATGCAAGGAGAATAGTATTAGGATAGTAATGCATTGCATTTTCGCTTGAACTTCTGAAGTTTGCTGTAGAATGCAAAGACACCAGGAGTTGATAGGATTACAACTGAAAGGTTTCCGTAAAGTAGTGATAGTGTAATTATATATAATATAGAAAATGCAAGTTTGTAGGTCTTTGAATTGTCCAGATATGAGAGAAAGCAAGAAAGGCTGCATGATGCATGGGAAAGGTTTGCAAGATGTTTCGGTTGTATATGGAAGACAGGATCGGAATGTAGGAAGGTGCTGTTGAGCCTGGTCTCCTTTATGGAAGTCATTGTGGGTGTTGAGCGCAAACTGAGTATAAAGGCGAACTGTTTGTATAGTATATGTCAAAACCTAAGGGGAGATCTATCTCAATCTACAGCTTTTACCTATTTTATGTAACCAAAAAATAATTTATAAAAACTTACAGTACACTACAGAAACCAAATATGTTACTTTCCTGCGTAAAAAAAAAATGCATATGCTAATAACACCTATTTTTATCTCTTCCACATAATATTCTCTGCTTTGTCTTTGGTTTGCTTGTCATGATCTCCTCTTGAGCTCTATTCTTTTAGATTTGATAATGCAAGTTCTGGAAACTTTTATTCCCTGCAGACTATGAAATTTGTTTAAAAGTTACGAGGGCTCCAGGAAAGATATTTCTTGACTGACATCGCTTGGAAAACATTTCATTATTCATAGACTATTCGGAAGATAAAATTCTCTTCCGTTGCAGTTTTATCTGTAGATATGTTCCCTTAGTTTATTTAAATTAGGGAAGCATAATAACATTCACTGTTATATAATTTCTGATGTCCAGTTTTCTTATAACCTTACTTATATTTACTTTCAACTTTCTCCTTTTGTAAACACTAAAACTCTTCTATCAGTTTTTGCAGTTTATCTTTACTTGACCTCTCTGTACTATATCATCAGTAAACTTATACTCACTTTCCTCCAATTTCTGGAATCATTCAGTCTTTATATTCACTTCTAATAGCAATTATTTTGAGCATTTGTACTATTAAAAAACATATGATTATATGTAAATAGTAAATAAAATGGCAGATGTTGAGCATCCAACCTTAACATTTTATCTGGGATGATGATTACTAGTCCATGTATATATATATATATATATATATATATATATATATATATATATATATATATATATATATATATATATATATATAATTATAGTTATATATATATGTGTGTGTATACAGTATATATATATATATATATATATATATATATATATATATATATATATATATATATATATATATGTGTGTGTGTGTGTGTGTGTGTGTGCTTCAAATTTGCCTCATATAGAATAATCAATAACTATAACAGGGTAGCTGAAGCAACGCAACTACTAATAACCTTGACGGAACTGAGAGAGAGAGAGAGAGAGAGAATTAATTATGTTAATGATACCCCTTACGATATTTTCCTTTCAGTTTTTCCTCCTAGACATTGCTTGAGATTATACACTACTGGTCTGGTAAAAAATGTTAACGAGAATCATTATCAGCTCTTGTTTAAAAGATACATTACATGATGAAGACCTCATGAATAACCCATAATTCATTTTGAATAATCAGTTCTCTGAGGGATTCTTTGTCGTTTAAACATAGTTCATAAAGGCATGATATATTGTGCTCATAAGGAGGAAAACGTTTGAAATTGTTAGTTTAGAGACTGAAGTATATTGAAAATGTCACGATATTCAGATATATTCTGCGTCAAATACTAGGCAATTTTAGATTAACGTCCTGCTTATTTTAACGTATGAAATGTCAAGGAGTCACTTTATTGAATAAACCCTATTTTCAAAAGTGTATAAAAAGCAAAATCCTTTTGTAGTTAATACAGCTGAGAACAAAGAGGACCAAATTGACCCTCTCTCGGTACTCGAGTGGCCATTGGCGGTAATCTCTCGGTTTTATTACTTGAAAATATCCTCTTTCCTTCTGAATGGCTGCGTCGGTAATGGCCGTTACAGGAAATTATCGCGGTGATGGTCATTTACTTCCCAACTTTTACGACGCTCTCATTGAACCTCCGGATCAATAGACGTAGCGCTCATCTTCCAGTGAAGTTTTTCGTTGAAACAATTTGGTGTTCTTGGGATTAATACCGAATATTTAAGCAGGTTTCCTCTCTCTATTTGCTTTAATTAACAAACGCCATGTATGAAAAGTTCATTATTTAACCGAGTGATTAGACTTTAAGGTGAAAATCCTATCATTTACAACTACAAACGCAAAGACACTCACGATCTGAGCGGTTAAACAGCTTGATTCTGGTCAGAGCTTGAATGGATGACCACCAGAAGTCCCATGCACTCCGCCACCCACTTCAAGAGAAAGAATGTGTGGGTAATGAAAACTGTTTTCTGCAGTCCATCATAGTTCGCATAGCGGTCCTTCGGCAGCTTAAAGGTCAGCTCGTAGTTTTGTCAGCGAGCTTGAGGCTAACGATTACCCCACGAGCCTTCCCTTCGGGGTACCGAAGCAGTTGTGGGAGTTGCAAGAAATCGAGCACATCTGTTCGGTTGCTTAGGGTAAATGATAGCCTTGGGAATTTTCAATGTTGGTATTCCTGCTGCTGTTGGCATTCTGCTTCAGTGGACATTATACTTGGCACTGGTAACGATGACTTTGCTGGCCGTGTCGGAGGCTGGCTGCTAGCTGACCTTTTCTTCTAGTTTGCCAGGTCAAGTTAAGCTGAGGTTCAGGAGGTCTTGCTTGTGCATCCTGATAATAATAATAATAATAATAATAATAATAATAATAATAATAATAATAATAATAATAATAATAATATCGGTAGATATTATTTTTATTATTATTATTATTATTATTTCAGTAGATGAAATCTGTTCACATGGAACAAGCACACAGGGGCCGTTTACTTGAAATTCAAGCGTCCAAAGAATGTTGGTTTCAATCTCCAACCTCCCACCGCAGACCCCACACTGCAGCAGTAACTGATCATGATACAGAGCCAGTGATTTTTCATCGCCCTGGGGGAGACGCGAGCCCGCGACATCTAAGTGGCATTCCACGACACTAACCACTATACCAGCGGCCCAGCATCCAGTACTCTTCGCCTTGGTCATTCTGATAGCTGTCAGCACAGACCCTTCACGTGGCCTTCGATCACAACCTGAGGCAGCAACAGAGGATCGTCGTCGGGGTTAAAATGTCTCTAACCATCTTCGTTGATGGCTTCATATGAGAGTCCGTATCAAGAGTCTCGAGTATTGTTCATTGCTCTAATGAATTTTCGTAAGGGCAATGTCGTCCAGAGGTTTTGACCAGGAGGAAAATACGAGAAAGAAAGAACGCAAAATAATGAAGCTGGGCAACTGCACGGAACACAGTGCTGCGTTTTCTGAATTTTGAAACCTTTTATGGTGATGACGCGTGAGGAGAACCTGCAATACCTACCAAAGAATACAAGAACAAAAAGCACTCTGAACAATTTTGGCGTGGAAGATTCCCACCAGAATGACCCTTCTGTACGGGAATCAAAGGACAACAAACGGAAATACTGCATTCGCTAGCTTTATTAGATTGCACTTCCGCAAACAAAGGGAGAACAAGGAAAACAAGGGAAACAATAACAAAGGAAATGCCCTCGTCGAAGTCGATGTGATATTATGACGAGAGTGGTAGTTCACTTACAACGGGTGGTAGAAAAATACCTCAATATTTTTAAAGCTCAAAATTCACACATAAGCAACAAGGATTTGCACTGGGGGAAATTGTTCCAAACTTCGAATAAAGAACAATAAAAGGATTCTAAAATCAACCGAATAACTTCCAACCCAAGTAGGGCATGAGAGCATTTCCTTGTTGGATGAGTCGGTAGAGTTGCCGGCTAGGCCCGAGTTCGAGTTCGAGTCTCCGGCCAGCCAATGAAGAATTATAGGAATTTATTTCTGGTGATTGAAATTCATTTCTCGGTATAATGTGGTTCGCATTCCACAGTAAGGTGTAGATCCCGTTGCTAGGTAACCAGTTGGTTCTTAGCCACGTAAAATAAGTCTAATCCTTCGGGCCAACCCTAGGAGAGCTGTTAATCAGCTCAGTGGTCTGGTTAGACTAAGGTATACTTAGGGCACGAATGTAAATACAAGGAAAACTCAAAGACAGAGTAATCAGTATAAACAATGAACTGTAATGAGTATGGAATAAAAAAAAAACTAATAAAGCACGGTATGCATGCAAATGCAAGGAAAACGTGACGCAATAGTAATCAACATAAACAATAAGTAATAAACAGGAAACAAATCATCAAATTAAATACCGCGGCATTTCTGGGAGAACACGCTGTTTTTTAGATTGACAGGTAGACTACCATTGACAGGGAGCACTATCTGTCCAACCGTCTATGTGATACAAATGATGCAATCGATTCCAACGGCTCGGTAATACGCCATGAGGCTTTGGGGGAACGACGGAAAGAGAGGACGCGTGCGAGGAACATCATCTGTTTTCTAACTTTCTAGTTTTGGAACTGAAACATAGAGCCAGTAACTGGAGCTGCGCCACTTGAACAAGAGGGCTGGAATTTACAAAGGCTGGGGTTTGAGCTGTTTTAATGTAATGCTGCTTGTTTTCGCTGTTGAATATTAATATTTGTTTTTATGAGCTAGGGGAAGGGAAGTTTCCGGGAATTGTTATATAACAAATATTTTTGCTGTTGTTGTGTAAGAGGAACGTAAATAGTAACGCATTAGGAGTGATGTATGTTGTGGTACTTCGATAAACATGGGAAACAAAAGTGTAATTTGTTTAAATATAACTATACATACACGAACACACGCACACACACACACACATATATATAAGTATATATATATATATATATATATATATATATATATATATATATATATATATATATATATATATATATATATATATATATATATATATATTGCTTGAAAAATCACAGTAGATGCACGTAACTCCAGTATATATATGTATGTATGTATGTGTATATATAAACATATACATATACATAAAATGTTTCAGGTAACATTTAGCTAAAAAAAATCCGTGTAATATCAATTCCTGACTATTTCCTAATAAATTTATTCATATGCTGAGCTGTTGTGAACTGACAGAAGCAAGCGTAAAATTTATTATTTTTCCAAACTAAAATAGAAATCTATTCGAATTAATAAGCAATGGACTATAATATTCAAACACCAAGATAAGAAATAAACCTTCTCCACGTACACAAAGACCAAGAAAATTTAGTAAAATAACTGAGAGACGCAGGTTCTGTGTGAATAACAGAAGGAGTTTAAAACTCAGAAGAAAGAATATTTCAGCGAAACAGCCATCCATTCATGAAAAGACAGTGATAAAAGAAGGAATTAACCATTAGAATCTGCTTGGATCTAGAGTGCACCGTAAAAGACAGTAAAGGTAATAAAAGCCTAACGATAAAAGGTACTTGATATTCCTCAGCATAAAATATGCAGCCAACGCATGGAATTTATGGGATCGTCATTTGATTATAAAAATATACATGATAATATTTTCATTAATTTCATTAAATGGAGAAAAGACAATGTTATCGTTTATTATGATGAAATATGACATTTCGTATCTGTGGATTACAAATGACAATAACGTTGATATAAATTTAATTTCAGTGTTGAATAATATTTTCTGTGTTGATTTGTCTATTTTATCCAAGCAAATATCTCTGGAGGAAAATGGAATGTGGAAATATTCAACAGATGTGTTATTATTTTGTGCAAATGTTAACTATTAAGATTAATAAGCTCGATGAATCCTTAAAACGACACCCAGCGCTAATTTGGTAATATATTTCCAGTTGGTGCATACATCCGAGTTCATTCCAGGAAAACATTACGATTTATTATTTTCATCTTCAGCGCTATATCACGATTTTAATTAATAAACTGCAGTTAAAAGCAGATTTAGATCGTACAGAACTGCATAATTTATATCTGAAAACCATTTGCTGTCTGGTACCAATTTGTATCTTGTGCAATAAACATTTTTCACGCCAAAAGTGTTGAATCTGGGGCTTGCATTGCCAGAAAGAACAAAATAAAAATAGGAACACAATTATGTGAAATGAAGAGGAATCTAAATCCGTCTTCATTTCAGTAAAGGAAATGATTACGAAACCAGCTGAGGAATGAGAAGTTGACTTAAAGAATACGATTGCTATAATCCTGCTAAAATAGCATATCCTTCATCGCTGGAAGTTTTTCTATTTTCTATAAATATTGCGAAAGGATGTTATCTTCTTTATAGTGTAAATCCAAAACTCTGCTAAATATAGGAGATCCAGAATGTTACAGTATCTTGATAAATCATATTACTGTATCTCGGCAAACTGTTTTATTCAGCTAGATTTGTTTATTTTATGAGACATCCATAATTTCATTTTATTCCTTACAAAAAATATTCTAAAAACTCTAACTTAAGTAAAAACTGTCTCAGTAGGTTAGTTTTTCTTTGACAACAGAAAAATCAGCCACGTTGGTCTGTATCACATAATCTTAAAAGTCCATATTATCTGGATAGGATTGATTCTTGTGTGGAAAATTATAATGATGAATTGGCAGATACAAATCATTTGTGAAATGTAAAATCCCCAAAACCATCACTAAGTAAACGGTACAAAATAAATCATTTACTCAGAAATTTCCCATACCTGCAATCATGAAATGGCGAGCTCAGATGTGGCGAAATCCATGGCATTACATATCCCATGAACCATTTCACATACCTGCAATCAGGAAATGGAGAATTCAGATATGATGACGTTCACAGCATTTGAAATGGCCCATAAATATAAAATCTAAAGGGGAGTGGTGGAAGCAAAGTAAAATTTTCATCAAGGGTGTTACACAGTGGTATTATACAACAACAGTAAATTCCAGGGAACTATATAATTTCTATTCATTTAATTAATTTCCCGTTAACGAAATTTAAATCACTTCAAGTTACTTTAACAAAATGCAATAACCAGAATTTTTGGCTGATTTGCTAAGCAATTGTGTCCCTGGTGTCTTCAGAATCAATAACATTACCGCAAAGACGATTAATCTTGACAGTTGGCTACAATTGACTTTTAATTGTTAATCTTTTCTGAGAAGCAAGATTAATGTTCTTGGATGTACATCTATCTCTCTCTCTCTCTCTCTCTCTCTCTCTCTCTCTCTCTCTCTCTCTCTCTTCTCTCTCTTCTACTTTAAACACATATTCTAGAAATGTTTATAAAAAGTTTGAAATTGTCTTGATAACTTACCTAAGCATTTAAAATTATTGACAAATTCTTCCTACAAATGCACTTATATAGATTTACATTCTTCCTACTATCTTATTATTTATATATATATATATATATATATATATATATATATATATATATATATATATACATATACTCGTATATGAATATATGCATGTATATATTCACAGGTATTAAGCAACACATACAGTTAATATCGAATTCAAGCAATATTTGTGTCTCAACATTTATGAAATTAAAAAAGTTGTGTTTGTTATATTATGAAAATTAATAGGTAGATAAATATATATACATATATATATGTATATACGTATATATATAATATATATATATATACACGAGTATATATATATATATATATATATATATATATATATATATATATATATATATATATATATATATATATATATACTGAAGTTACAATACCCTTGTCGTTTCCTGGTGTATACAATCCTTGAGTTCATGAAACATTTGTCTTAGGTGATAGTATGATTTAAAAAAAAAAAAACGTAACCTGATAATATTTTGATATCGACATTTCACTCAGTAAATAATGGAACCAAAATTCTTTTCACTCTCGTAAAAGTCACACAAATTGCATCCCAATAATCGTTTGGGGTTATAAAGAGTTTGCATTCTTGGATAATCCGAGAGTTATTAATACGTCATAAGTAAATGGCTTGCAATGACTTATGGTGAGCAGTTTTCGATACATTTAGTCTTGTTGGCTGTGATGTATAGCGGTAATTTGTTCGTCGGTATGGATGAGTTCATGTCTGCAACCTGGAGGAGTGTTTCTTATTTCCATTTCCCTGTTTATTTGGAAATATAAATCTGCCGAAGTGGATATTATTCAAATGAAGTGAAGTTGTTCAGTTTATACTTAATAGCCGATATACGTCTTGGCAAAATAAATAAATGTAGCGCACTGATTTCTAATAAACAATCCATACTAATCATTTAGCATTAATATTTGTTGATACTTAACCTTATTTATTTTAGGAAAACAATTTTTCTAGCAATTTAGGGGTTACGTTTAAGAAGTATATATATATATATATATATATATATATATATATATATATATATATATACATATTAATATACATATATATGTATAGTGTGTGTATATATATACACATATATCTATATATAGATATTTATAGTGTATATATACATATATATACACTATATATGTATTGTATATATATACATATAATTTGGTCACTGATTCATTCTACCATTTTTTATATTCTCATATAATGTTTTATGCCACAAATACCCAATAATACTGAATTCACTTTTATATATATATATATATATATATATATATATATATATATATATATATATATATATATATATATATATATATATATATATATATATGTGTGTGTGTGTGTGTGTGTGTGTGTGTACATATATACATATCTTTTGTGCTCTCATATATGTTTTAAGCCACAAATGCCCAATAATACTGAATTCACTTATAACCTGCACCGAGAGTAAATCACATATGATGAGTAGACATGATTTACCCGATAAGCTACTAAGAGCTAGCCGTCTTGATCTCTCGATAGCTTATTGAATAAACTGACTGTTACAGCTGCAACAAACACAAAAGGCAAGTCCAAATGCACTTATCCTGTATCATTCCCTCCAGGTAGAAGTTGCTCTTGGGGAGTGGATCATTTTAACAGATACTGAGATCGGCGATTTGGTCCATTAGCGAAAGATATCCTGTTAAACCGTCTGCCATTAGCGTCACTTGAACAGGGAGATTATTCTATTGTCTCTCGATAATGTGACCTTTAAGTTGGCGGGAGTTACAATGTTCTCGGTGTATCAGTAACTTATGTTCTGTTGAATCGTCGAATTTCTCGTATGTCGCGCGACTCGATGCGATTTCTTGCATCTGAGACTTTCAGATTGTTATCTGCAATAGTATTGTTATTACTTTGATATGACAAAGCCATTCTGGATAACGAGGATTTTGAAAACATGGAAAGTGTAAATGTTTACAAAAATAGAAGGAGGTGCAGTTAAGTTAATTTTTTTTTTATCACAGATTAGCTGTTGCCTATTTCAGAATATGACAATCTTTCAAGTTTTTTTTTTTATATTACTTGGATATACACTTCATTAAATTTCCATTCCCTGTCGTTGGATACTCTACTCATGCGAGATAACATGATAAACTAAGGGCCATTTACCTTGCTTCAAATAAATAGGGTCATGTTATGAAAAACGGGAATAATCATAAATCAGAGATCTGGATGAACTGAACTGGACAAATTCTAGTTTCGATTCTGTTACTCCATGGATGAACTGAACGCAAGAGTCGCATAGATATTAGTCTTTATTTTGTTATTCCAAATCTCCTACCTTTCCATGTAACCTTGAAAGATTTGCAAGGGTCGTATTTTATTTGTTATCCAGGTATCTTAGCCTTCACATTTTAATGTAGTTAAAAGGAATTATTTATAGATATTGTTTGTACTTGTTATGCAAGCATCAACCAGTACTGAGATTTAAGTGTGTGAATGCAATGAAAATGTCGAGGACATAAAAGGACTTTTTTTTATAAAACCTATATGTAAAATAGTGGCGTAATTTAAAATGGTTATTAATTCTCATATAATAAGTTAAACGTAAAAATTCTACCCCAGTACTGTTGAGTCTATTATTCCTTGTCCCATCGCAAAAAGAAAGTAATATGCTCGATAGTCACCAGCTCTTCCTTGGACGAGTCGGTAGAGTTGTGGCCTTGCACTCGTTAGGCCCGAGTTCGACTCTCCGGCCGGCTAATGAAGAGTTAGAGGAATTTATTCCTGGTGATAGAAATTAATTTCTCGCTATAATGTGGTTCGGATTCCACAATAAGCTGTAGGTCCCGTTGCTAAGTAACCAGTTGGTTCTTAGCCACGTTAAATAAGTCTAATTCTTCAGGCCAGCCCTAGGAGAGCTGTTAATCAGCTCAGTGGTCTGGCAAAACTAAGGTATACTTAACTTATTGTTCATTTAGATGAGTTACGTTACTTACGGGGTATATGTGGTAATCATAGAAGAACCTAATGTGTAGCTTGGAATAAACATCTTCACTAAAAGTGATAAATTTGACTTATCATTCATAAAGGTTAGCAATATTATTGTCTCATATCTATTCAGGCAATGTAAAGTTAACATCACACTTTATACAAGTTAGAACTATACACCAAGATAACAATAATTGCCCTTAACGCGCGAACCTTCAAATAAGCTTTAAACGCAGCAATTCCCCATTCTTGCCATTTCCTGTTGAAGAAAATAGAAAAAGTATTTCGTATTTGTTTCCAAGGCTGCTTTTGCGAAGAGCAGGAGGTAATTCTCCTATTACAAACGACATTGCTGGGTACAGAGCCACTAAGGGGTTTCGTGTAGCTTACGTGTTTTGCAAATATGACTCTAGAGGTAATAACGAGGCTGAGATACGAAACTTTGCGGCTATTATTACCTACGGTTATGTTCTCTTCTTGCTTGTTTATCTGTTGGTTTCACTGTTTGTGTGTTTGCATGTGTTCTTGATATCATGACATACCAAAAATTCACTGATGTTGTTTGATAATATCTTGTTGAATTGTGTTGTGTAATAAGAAAGAGGTGAGTAGGTTTTTCTATAGATCAGGATGGATTAAAAAAAAAAGGTTAATTCATTAGAGTTGTCTGATGAGATCTTGCTGAATTTTTCTTTAACACGAAGGAGGTGATTGTCTTTTCAAATTAATCCGTACAGAAAAAAGGCTTAATTCCTGGATGTACCTTATATTTGATAGAGTGGTGGGATATGAGAAAAGAAAGTCGATAGGTTTAAGATAAAATTCAGTATACATCTAAAAGCAGCATCTGACGTCTAATAAACATAAACATTGTACTTTGAACTGTGTACTCTGAACAACTATTCCAAATGTTTACTTCTTCACCAAAACACTGTATTTGCATTAGACTAACCTCTACTAACCTCCCTATTTGAATTTCATTCCTAAATCCATCTCAACACTAACCTTGCCCCTTCCATATACTTCGAGTGAGGACAACTGTCTTTGCTTCTGTGCACTTTTCGACATATTCCATGTTTTCATTTCCTCTTGTAGGACTCTCAGTCATTTTGCATTAGTATTATCAATACATTTCTGACATTTAGAATTTTTCTTTCTCTAATCTCTTGGTTTTGCAAACGACCAGACTTCAATTTCCTTTCTTTGGTGAACAGGGAACCTTTCCTTTCCATTAACTCTCATTTATGTTATCTTTATTTCTATTATCCTTGTATATAGTCAAGTTTAGAATAGGCATCTTCCTCATTAATGTTATTCTTGTTCATATTTGTTTCAGAGTAAATTACTGGTTGCTAAAGAATCGTCTCGTAGAACTGAAGAATAAAAACAATATTTTTCCGTCGATGGCGCTTTAGAAGAGATTATTCCGGGCTGACTGTGAAGCCTTCTCTGATAAGGAAGGTAAAGGATAAAAGAAAAACGAAAATACAAAGAAAAAATGCATTGCGGGAGACCACTGTAAATGACATGGGCTGTCGTAAAAAGTCGGTGGAGAGATGGTCCGTTGAAATAATATGAGAGAGAGAGAGAGAGAGAGAGAGAGAGAGAGAGAGAGAGAGAGAGAGAGAGAGAGAGAGAGAGAGAGAAATCCCATGTTATAATAAGAGCTGATATATTTTCCCGTATCATCAAAACAAGAAATTAAAAAACAAATATGGGGTTATGATTATTGTATTGACACAACGATTACTGCAGTAATTTACATTAATGATACAATTTATATTGTTGTCATCATTGATATAATGATTATTGTTGTTGATGCTGCTAGCGAGAGTAATGTTATTAACATGTTTGTTAAAGGTAGTTATGGCAATGTTAATCTTAAAATATTGCGTAATTAGCAATACCAGAATAATCACAATAATAAGAGGGTTTATCCTTGATATTACCCTCGTTATATGTAAAGAATGCTATGATCATCTTTTGTTTTCATATTTCTAAAACAACGTTTGTAATTTGGTGAAAGCAGTCCACGGGATCGCCCAAAGTGTATCGTCAAGCGTAAGTTAAATGCAAATACCAGACGCGTAAAAGTTGCTTATAATCATGGAAAACCCGCTAACTCACACAAGAACAATCATACACGCCTTACCTACAGTACAGCCATTTCCCTTTTCAAGGAAAGTTGTTCTCAGATCGCTTTATCTCTCTCACCTCTTGTGTCTCTTCTCTCAATTTAAATATTAAGCGGAAATTGAGAGTTGAATATTGGAGAGAGTAAAGTTTACCATTGCCAAGTGATCAAAATAATTTAAATGATTTCATTTTCCAACAGGTCTGTTCAGATTAGTAACAACCATATTAGTTTTATATAAACACAAACATACACAAGCATGCTAACGCGCGCGCACACACACATACGTTAAGCCAAAGACAAAGTTACCCAGATTCCAAGAGTAAAAATATTAAGGTATTATTATGACATGAAAAATGAGTCAGTTTATCATACTTCGCAGGTTAAATTCGCAGCAATCTTTTCTGAGAATTGGCTACCAGATCTGCAACCCTCATGCTGTTCGTTGATTAAGTATTATGCAGATAAAATACCCATTTTTCAATGGGTCGTAGTCTGCAATTTTTACTTTAATGTTTCTTTTTTTATTTGAACAATTATATTTTTTCCCCTTTAGCTTAACATAAATTTCATGTAATTATTAGTTCTGTCGTTGACTAAATATTGTTGAAATAAAATACTAATTTTTCACTGGGTCGTGGCTTAAACTTTTTACTTTAATATACTTTTTTTTGCTGAAAAACTATAATTTCTTTTCTTTTCCTTTGCATAAAATTCTTTTCCTAATGTACTTCCGTGCTTGAAATAAATACTGCTAGGGTTTACTTGATGTCATTGCATATATTTTATATTATAAAAAGTAACGAAACCATCGTTAACTAAAAGTTCATCGAGTCCAAATGAAATTGAAATAAACCTCTAGCTCACTTTCTGCTCTCTTCATACTTCTGCCTCTATTAGCTTTAATTACTTGCGTTTAAGATATATTTACTTTTCATAAGCCTCTCGAAAAAGAGAATTGCGCTCCATTCATATACTCAGGATCATTTCATAGGAATGTCACAATTTGGATTCTTTTCATTATTCGCATTCCTTTCGTCGCAGCAGACTTAATTAGAGATACTCTCCAGTTAATGGCATTGCGATGACAATGATTTAGAATTGCAATTTCTTCCCAAAACCGTCGTATAATTGCAGTCGTTATGCAAGATTCACTTCCATGCCTTTTGTGTTTTTATGCTCAGTCTTTTATTCTCTTCTCTTTTTTTCGTCCTGACATTGACATAAACAATGATTTCGCCATGACGGCGAACTGGGGGATAAAAACGAGTGGGGGGAAAAATATCGTGATGGACTTTTCTCTCTCGCAGTTGTTCGACCTAAAAACGGAGTGGTTTTCCGAGCCACCCGTTGAAGGATGTAAGAAAAAGGAAGGAATTTTTCAGTCTTTGCAATAAAGGATGCGCGATACGACGCGCTTGATAGAGAGAAAATAGTCGAAAGAGAATGGAGGCAAGAGTCCGTTCTGTATTGTTGTGAGAAGGACGAATTAAAAAAAGGCCATTGAATACTTCTTGAGAGAAAAAAAGAGAGCGAGATGCGTTTCACAAACGAAGGATATTTGTTTTTGCTCACTGAATACATCATTTGGGACGGTCAGTGGAGTTTACTGTTACCACAGGATCGTGTAGACTGACAGGATTTCTGGAGATAATTTAATACCTTAGACACGATCACACACACAGACATACACACACACATATACATATATATATATATATATATATATATATATATATATATATATATATATATATATATATATATATATATATATACAGTATATGTATAAATTATATGAATATATATATATATATACTGTATACTCTATACATATTTACAGAGCCTCTATGGCTCAGTCGGTTACAGCAGCAGCTTCGGACTTCGTAGAGGTCTGTGGCGCGGGTTCAAATCCGCAGCCGACTGATCAGAGAGGCAGACAATTTGCTATCCGTGTAGACATCCCGGGATTATATATGTAATCAACGGATAGGTTTGCTTAAAAAGCAAATGGGTGTTACAGACTAAATACACACACAAAAACAAAGCCACTACAACACCTTCTAAAAACATAACAAACATCTCATACGTCTCGAACTCTCGCCCTACCCGCGCAACAACTTCTCGCTGCTGGGAAGAAAGGGCGTTGGGTCGGGTATGATACATGAAACATACGATACCGGGGTCTAAGCGATGTCAGGCAGGGCAGCCGATCGAGACCACAGGTCTACCCCAAAACCAATTCAAAAAGTCCTTCAAAAGAAGGCATCGTGCTTACCCCATACAAAAATGGGAAAAAAGCACGTTAAAAGAAGAAGAAGAAGACTCTATACATATTTACATACATATATATATGCATATATATATATATATATATATATATATATATATATATATATATATATATATATATATATATATATATATATATCCACTTATAAGCCTCTTCCTCTTTGCTTGTCGGTTCCAGTTCTAGAAATGTCAGTAAGGATGAGCTTACATCAAGCGATAGAAAAAAGTTTTTTTCTCTCCTTTATAATCCCATTGATATCCAACAGCGATATAATAAGTACTTCAACAAGAGGTCGTATGATTTTCTAAGTATTTAATAAAGTATTTTCTTTCCATGACAGATTATGCATTCTTTGACATCCTGCAATTCTCTCTCAGTACAGATTACGAATAAGATACAATACCTTCCTCTTCACAGGGTCAGCCTTTATAAATATAGACAATATGTCTGCACCAAGGTAAACTTATCATTTTCCTTAAGCCTTTATCTCGTTCTTCAAACAAATTAAAAGGTATCCAATGTGTGATCAGCCGGCCATAAGTTCATATTCTCTAAATGGACACATAATGATAATTCTTTTTCTCAATGTCACTGTCAAGGATTTCAGGCTATTCGGTCCAAGTCACGAGCTAATGGGTTAGTAAAATCCCGTTGCCTTGTTTAATAGAGGCATAACATGCATTTGCCCTCCTGATGTGAGGCTACGCAATAATTCTCTCCGGTTTATGCTGGTATTTCATAGAGAGTTATAAAATATACTTTCTTTCCTTTCACTCTGGTAAACATCAATGTTTTGTGCCTACTGTACATAACCAAGTGACCTTGAGCGCTTTTAACCACTGATACGAATGCTACACAGTGGGAGCTTTCCTCTAAAGCTTTTCCTAGAATTTATTTTCCTTTCACATTAATGTTCACAATATACTTATATGTTTTACTATACAATAAGTCTTGCTATGAAGTCAGTTTTTGACAATGTAATGAATTATTTTATGATTTTGTATTAGACGGGGCAGTCATTTATCCTCACACTGAGGGCCATATAACTCTCCATAAAAGAGCTTGCATTCAGCATTACCATACAGGTGCGTTTATTCTTCTACGTGCTTCCAATGGCATTCGTTTTCAATGGTGTAATCAAACAAAACCACGGCGCTGGAATGCTCAAACCTAATCTACTGCATGAACAATCATTTGTTTTTCCAATAATGACTCCCAAACCCTCCCAGATTTATGGTTCTCGAACATTAAAGCACAACAACTGTGAACTTTGTCCTTCTGCTGCTATTGCAATGACATGATTTGTGACCTCATAATAAAAATTATGATCCTGAAGTCATGACACTTATGAACCAAGTCTGATAAATAAAGCAACTAATAACCTTTCCTGGGAGTGGGCTATATTTCACTCTGTATTTTGTGGTCCTCTCTCTCTCTCTCTCTCTCTCTCTCTCTCTCTCTCTCTCTCTCTCTCTCTCTCTCTCCTTACGGTAGTTTCAATATTTCATTTCATTGTTTGATTCAGGTAAATGTGCTTTACTATTGTTGTGTGTTAATGTACTATTTTACTAATAAAAGTGCAAAAATTTAAATCAAAATCTTTAACTGGATGTGAGTCTCCTTTTTCATTTGGTCATCGTCACACTTAATGGTACAGATTTGTATTTATTTTCACCAAAATAAGGAAGTTTTCATAATTCGTGAAAACATATTTGTGTGAAAAAATGTTCAAATACAGTATACTAATTATGATATCTAACTCAGAACATAACTAATACCTTAGTTAATGATTAATGTGTAGTAAGGGCAAAGGATCTGAACTTTCATAGAGAACTTAGACCTTTTTTCCATAAATTTTTAGGGTTGATTTGTTGCCTTTAGAACAATCAGTTTATAGTAGGAAATGCACGAGGTTCAAGTAATCTTAGATAGTATTTATTATAAATTGAGTTTAAAAGGGAGTAATGTCAGACGGTGAAGCAGTTTTTAGGAACTTATTATGTACAGCATATACTGTACATTACGGCCTTTGCAGATGATGTAAAATGCTGCGTGTGTATTGTGGACAAAAAAGAAAGGACGGTTATCACTGGTGGATTTATTGATTACCAGTGAAGAAATAGTTTTGTTTTTGCAAAGAGGTTCAGTTGAAACTAAGAATAACTGGAACGTAAATAAAACTATTATTGTACGTAAACTGTAAAGATGGCGGATGTTGGTGGCATAAAAAATGATTTGCTAAGGGTGCGATGTTGAAAATGTAGCTAAGTGGTGGGTAATGATATGTCGTCTCTGCTTTAATAAAGGGATGCTAGCAGAAGAATTGGCGAGAATGATTTCCTTTGTGCGAAGGCAAATTTGATAGGGGAGATTAGTAGAGGAACCCCTATTTTGACAGCTAGATTATACGGAAAGGATGATGAATTTGGGCGAAGCTTAATGCCTCTCCTCACTCGATCAGATTACCATGAAAATCCAGAATATATTTTTGTAACTAAATGACTTAAGTAGGTAGTTCTATAGTGAGCTGCTTATATTTGATGCTTTCTTTGATAGCCAACACAACTACAAAAATGACTAGAGAAGAAAAGACAAGGGTTATAACACCTACTACCATTAATGTTGATAATAGTTCGGAATATTTAAGGTTAATATAAAAGTTGTAAGGTAGTTATGTTTATTACGAGAAATAGCCGCATTATGTATCTGCCAGATCCATCTTATTTCTTTTATTTTAATACTCTCTCTCTCTCTCTCTCTCTCTCTCTCTCTCTCTCTCTCTCTCTCTCTCTCTCTCTCTCTCTCTCTCATTTCGCGGCAACATTGTGCTGGAGAGAAGAGTAATTGCTCCCAGTCTGAGACTTCACTGACGCAGTCAGTGATATCCTGTAATTACATGAAGTGGATTACCTTTTCCCATAAAAAAAATACTGGGATAAAAGAGGATTGATATTTTATAGCAATAAAAATCATAATATAATATTTAGATGACATATTGAAGTATCTTCTTACGTCCCTGCGGCTATCCGGTATCGCGTTTCCGTGAGCATGCTCAGTTCTAGACAAATTAATCTGCCAGCAAACTGTTCTATTCACTGTTTTGCATGTATGGCTATACTCATTTACGCAAGCCTTTATACTATGAAGAGTTCAGTATACCTTAGTTTAACCAGACCACTGAGCTGATTAACAGCTCTCCTAGGGCTGGCCCGAAGGATTAGATTTATTTTACGTGGCTAAGAACCAATTGGTTACCTAGCAACGGCACCTACAGTACAGCTTATTGTGGAATCCGAACCGCATTATACCGAGAAATGAATTTCTATCACCAGAGATAAATTTCTCTAATTCTTCATTGGCCGGTCGGAGAATCGAACGCGGGCCCAGCAGAGTGCTATCCGAGAACGATACCAGCCCGTCCAGTGAGGAACTTTATACTATGAAGAATTTGCCTGTATACAAACAGAATTAAAAGTATGAGTTTACTAATCATTTCATAAACGGAAACTCATATAATGGCTAGACATCTATGCATGAAAGTCTTCATCTGCTCAACTAGAATCACCCGAGAGAGAGAGAGAGAGAGAGAGAGAGAGAGAGAGAGAGAGAGAGAGAGAGAGAGAGACCAGGGGGAAGAGGGGGTTAGTGAGGTCGATTATCCTGGTTTGGTGTATCAAAAGTCTGCATAAAAAATACAGTAAGAAAGTGACGTTTCAGTCGATCTAGCCTTCTGTAACATTAGGTCAAGTCCTATTCAAGGTAGTCGCTGCCTACCTAAATTCCGTTGCTTATTGTTTAAATATTTCCTGGCTCAGGTTCGTTTATGCAGTCTTCCAAGTGTTGAAATTTATACCTTGTATATATAGACGGATAGGTTTAACTGAATGGAACCTGTTAAATAATTCATAGGCTAGCCTACATTTACAGGTCCTATTCTAAAGTCTAATTCTCTATTGTCAATTTCTGGAAAAAAAATTAAGGAAACGTTCTCCCATTCTCCGTATAATCTCCTCTCTCTCTCTCTCTCTCTCTCTCTCTCTCTCTCTCTCTCTCTCTCTCTCTCTCTCTCCCCTATGTTCCACACTTAATTTTATGTTCTCCCTTGTTTTCCTTATAATTGCACGACAGTCCCTGTTCTTTCTTCTAAATTAATAAACCCTCCTTTCGCTCTCCCGTCATTCACTTTCTTTTTATTAATTCTCCCTTTGCTCCTAAATACGAGACTGACCTTAACGAATCTGACCTTGATCCTTTCAGAGTCCTCCCCAGCAGCCTACTTCAATTGCAAGTAATCCTGGCGTATCCTTCAAACCGTATATACAATGCGTTCGTCTGCCTCTCCTTCCTTTTGTCAAAAGTACTGATCGATTGCTACATTCTGAAAGCTTCCTTCCCGGATGGGAAGAAGCCCTTTGTTCTCCCTTCTCTCCCAATCATTTCGTCCACCTCGAAAGTAATTCTTTCTGTACCATGAATTGTCGACGATTTAATTTATCTTTTCCAAAACATGTTTTCAAAAGATGCCCCTGTTTCCTCAGTTACTTCATACACTTCTTACAACGTTCACATTCTTCCCTCAACAAGTACTGTTGCAATGCATCGCCTAAGAAATTAACTTTATCCTCTTCAATAAAATCATTTCAAACTTTCAGGGCCCCAAAATCTTCCACCTCCATTTCCATTGTTTACCATTCATGGACTATAAAGATATAAAGACCAACTCTGAATGCTTTCATACTATTCTCCGGTTCTACCCCTCGACCATAATGCATTTTAACTCCTCTATAGATCCCAATTTTTATGACACCACAATCCCGGGTCGCCTTTCTCTCTCTCTCTCTCTCTCTCTCTCTCTCTCTCTCTCTCTCTCTCTCTCTCTCTCTCTCTCTCTCTCTAAGAAAGTATTAACGAATGAGGTTTTCCCTCTTTGTACACGGAAGCGTTTTAGGATGATACAGGAATATATCCTTTCTCAATTTAATTATTTTATTTTCAAATTACTGTTTTATATTAATGTGGCACAACGCATGTCTGCTTTCAGATTACAAATTCAGTATCATTTTATGTTTATACCTTTAGGTAACTCGAAAAATATTACACATTTGACATATTTTCAAAGTTAAGATTTAGTAGCAAAGATTTAACTTTATTCAACTAAAATTGTTAATTATTATAGGAAAGCCTGTAGTTGGATATGTATCATTTTACTAAATGAACTTAATACACGAGGAAATATAAATAAAAGCTAAACTTGTGTAAAATATATCTTTCTAGTCATTAAGAAAAACATGCCCATTAAACGAATCAGCTCATTAAACGGCTCATTCGGTCTTATCAACTAATTCTGAGGGTTTCTTCAGGCTAAGCTGACGATATCCAAAGCCAAAAATAGACTGAATCTAGGTTAGACATCGCGTGCCTCCGAGTGATGCAGCTTCAAGAGTTGTAATAACCTTTCTCTCTCAATTTGTTTGTCTGTTCGTCTGTCGGAATCAGGCATTCTATTCCCCCCTTGCTTGAAGTCAGACAAGATTAGGAAATCAGGAGATATTTACGTCACTGGATTCACTCTAAATTATATTAGCATGTGGATGCCATGTAATAAGAAGAGAGGAGGTGGAACCAATCAAGAGAGCTAAGAACATGCCAGTGATGGGGAGGAGGAGGAGTGTGGGGCGTCAGCAGATCAGATGGATGGATGGGGTGAGGAGGGTTATGGGTGATGTGGGACTGGGGGAGGAAGATACAAAAGACAGAAATAGATGGAGAAAGTTGACTCGAGCGACCAATCCTGCTATACAGTGGGGCTAATAAGGTCGAAAGAAGAAGGTGTAGCATGATCATTGGTGGATATGATATGTATATATATATATATATATATATATATATATATATATATATATATATATATATATATATATATATGATTATTATTTTTCTTTGGAAGTAGGTTTCAAATTAAGATAAGTACATTAGGATACAATTAAAGAATACAGGAAGACTAATTATGTAAAAAAGTATGAAGCTTAAGAAGTGGATTCACTTCAAAATTTAGATAACACGATTAATTCCCTTTACTTGCTAAGATAAAATTGGATCATTTGTGGTAGATAATTCACTGTTTAGTGGTAAAAATTAAGACATGGATATAAATGAATAAAGAAGTGATCATAAAAAAATAGGAATGTAATGGAATATAAAATTAAACAAATGCCAAGCGCTGGGATCCATGAGGTCATTCAGTATTGAGGGGTAAATTGAGAATAAAATGGTTTGACAGGTGTAACAGGAGGAAAACCTAGCAGCTGCGCAATGAGACAATATTACTGTCAAGAGAGGTTGGAAAGTAAAATGGAAGAAGAATATAAAAGGAGGTACAGAAAACACAATGAAAGGGGTTGTAGCTAAGGGCCGAAGGGACGCCGCAAAGAACCACAAGTAATGCCTGCAGTGCACCACGTGAGGCGCACTGACGGCACTGCCCCCCCTCTACGGGGATAAAAAGCCATTAGGACAAAACGATGTGTAATAATTATAAAGTCCTGAGGGAAATAGATAACAAAATTACTATCTATATTTCAGTTATAATAAATATTAAGACCACCGAAAATAGATCTATCTTTCGGTGGTCTCAGTATAATGTTATTTGAGCAGCGATCCATGAAACTTTAACCACGGCCCGGTGGTGAACTAGTCTATGTCGTTGCCAGAAGCACGATTATGGCTAACTTAACCTTAAATAAAATAACAACTACGGAGGCTAGAATGCTGCAATTTGGTATGTTTGATGATTGGAGGGTGGATGATCAACATACCAATTTGCTGCCCTCTAGCCTCAGTAATTTTTAAGATCTGAGGGCTGACAGAAAAAAGTGCGGACGGACAGACAAAGCCGGCACAGTAGTTTTCTTTTCAGAAAACTAACTAGAAAATCCGTTGTTAATTCTAGTGATGTTCTGTATCCATAAAACGAAATAAAAGGATATAAATCAAGGAATATGGGGAGAGAGAACCGTAGCCTTTTGATAACCACCTATTCAAGAGATCCTTGATGGTGACCTTTGTCTTTCATCACCCCCATCGATTTCTGTTGCTCTTCTCTGGAAAAGCAAAAGAAGAAAGCCTCTTTTATTTGACAGTCTCCATAGCCTTAGGTCAAACTCCGTCTGTATTCCTAGGGTGTGTGTGTGTGTATATATGATATATATATATATATATATATATATATATATATATATATATATATATATATATATATATATATATATATATATATATTATATATATATATATATATATATATATATATATATATATATATATATATAAATATATATATATATGTATGTATATAAATGTATATATAAATATCTATATATATATATATATATATATATATATATATATATATATATATATATGTATGTATGTATATATATAGATATATATACAGTATATATATAGTATATATATACAATAATTCAGGTTATTATGTATCGGAAAAATATAATCGTATTGTATTTCAAAAAGAATGTACATCAGGCGGTTCTTAATAGGCAAATAATATTAAACGTAGTATACATAGCACGCATTGCATCCAAAAGTAACTTTTTTGTTGCAGTAACTAAATAATTGCCAACTCTGAAGTTTCTCGTTGTTTCAAGAGAAGTCAGAATATAACTCGTGTTGCTCCTATATTTGTGTTTCTTGTTTGCACTGTTCTGTGAAGGAGAGTTTCCAGTTCTCATATTGTTACGCAAAATCTGGGCACTTGCAATAGTCAAGAGGAGGTTAGGCAAGAGAGTCTTTGAAACAAAATTGGCATCACAACCAATTTAAGAATTATGATACGTAGTGTCGAATCTCTCTCCCAGGCAAAAAGGGAAAGAAGCTGTTGTTGAAGAGTGAGTTACCCTTCCTGAGTGGGAGCTGGAAGGGTACTGCGACCTTGACGTTTAATGAAAATAGATGTTGACTGAATGTTCGCCCTCTCTGGATCAAGCTCCTTAGGGGATGGATTTCAAAGCAGGTCGTGACCTGAGTGGGTGTGTTGGGATTAGGGTCCTTCCATATAAGTCCTACGCAGGATATTATGTAGCTGGTACCTTGCTTTGCTATTTGGAATGTTAATCTGACATTTTGTTGGGAATTATTGAAGCAGTATTAAATATACTGAATTTAGAAAGCTTTATTATTGTTTTACACTTTTTCTTTTCCAATTTTCTTATCAGGGCTGCCTATCTTTTTGACAGCACATCTCAAGTAGGATGTATACGTAAAAATAGATATTCACGAAAGATAAATCATATGTATATATATATATATATATATATATATATATATATATATATATATATATATATATATATATATATATATATATACTGTATATGTATATATATATATATATATATATATATATATATATATATATATATATATATATATATATATATGTGTGTGTGTGTGTGTGTGTGTGTGTGTGTGAGAGAGAAAGAGACAGACATACAGAGACAGAGAGGAAGAGAATGCAGTTTGAAAATAACATAAATAAGAATTATTTTGACGATTATAATTCATAAGATGGAAAAATGAATATGAGCAAAAGACGCCATCCCACATTCGAGGCCAAATAGCGCACGTCAAAACACAGGATATTTTAAGTTTCCATATAAACAGAGGACCTTCCTCTAGATTCACGTCGAAGCGTACCAACAAGAACACGAAAAATACGTCCGATAAAAAGATGCTGCAACGTCAAAGCGGATCAAGAAGCAATGATTAGACCAGCAAAAACATAGAAGAAGATCTTCCCTTCCCCCTCCTCGTAAGAGCACTTAAAGGTTGGTGCCCGGGGATTCCGCGAAACTTATCTGTTTTAAACCTTTGCCTGCTGGTCTCGAACCGCGATAAAGAAGCGGGTTTTATACGTACGGCGCGAGATGACGGCGGTATATCGTCGATCTTATTGCTTCGTTTTTGACATTTCTCCCAGTCGAGTCATCCCTTCCGCGTTTTTATTTTTCATGCCTTTATTTTCCTCCCCAAGACTCTCTTATTTCTTTCGGTTTTTCGTATTATGTGTGTCCTTAATTCCTGACTTTTCCGTAATATAATGTTAGAGCTACCTTTTAAGAATTTCTCGAAATATTTAGAGAGAAGCGGAAAATTCTGCATTTCATCTTAAAGAAAGTAATTATTTCATTTCTGAAACCATTTTAACTCCGGTGTTGGCCCATTGTAAGTTAGCTAGTGATATATATTAATACATGCAATTAGAGCAGGTATTTTATGCTGCTCAATCATGAAGAATTTTCCTTGTATATACAAGGAAATGAAAGTTTAAACTTTCGAATTCTTTAAAATTTCCAGATTATTTACTGAGATAATCTTACAAAAAGGGAGATGTTAAGCTTACCTTATGGTAAAAGTGGTCAAGCCTTATAAACCTTCGACCTAAGATACTGTTGGCCTCTTTTTTTAAACATTTACTGTGTGAATGTCCAGAGTTAACTCAAAAGCGACCATCAAGTTTTGGAAATAAATCCATCAGTGAAAATTTGTCAAAAACTTAAGCTGCAGCATTTGCGATTAATTCAGCGATAAAGGTTCTGACAAATTACGATTTAATTGAAAAAATATAAAAAAAATAAATATTGGTAAAAACAAATCCTTCGGGCCAGCCCTGTGAGAGCTGATGATCAGCTCAGTGGTCTGGCAAAACTGTTTGAATAACAATAATAAATTGTAATAAAATTTTCTAAAATTACAGAATTTTTGAAATATAGTAACCTGAC
>NC_089790.1:23080000-23125000 GCF_040412425.1 Macrobrachium rosenbergii
ACCCTAGTCTTGTACTTGATAGTTCATTATTTCTCGGCATTTTTTTTATCGTTAGTAATCTACGGTGTCAAATTACCCGACAGATATGAGTTACCGGTAGTTTATCCCAAATAAATGTGAGGTGTGACTGTGGGAGAATTAATAGAAGTATTGAAGTTTGCTTGTCTTGAACATACTGAGTAAGTCAAAGGCGAGCATTAATTGGTCGAATAATTTATACGCATAAATGAATAAATAAATAAATAAGTAAATAAAGAGATAAATAGATAAACAGATACATAAATATATATATATATATATATATATATATATATATATATATGTATGTATGTATATATATACATACATACATACATGCATAATGTGTTTATGTTGATTTTGCCAGTGAATCTTATATCACCTACGGAATCCCGGCACATCAAAGAACAGAAACACAAGGGCTTTGTTGTTGATAAAGGAAGAAAGTTCCAAGAAGATGAGGAGAGTCAATATTACAAGAGTTGACGGTTGAATTGAAGGGTCGTCTTAGAGGGGATTTTATGAGGAGAAACTTCTGAATAGTTGCACTTGAATTTCCGCCTTTTAAGTGGGACCCAAAAGAAACGGGACCGTCATCTTGTAAGGCTGGCTCCCTTGTTAAGGGAGTATAGTGGCTGAGTAGCTGATTTGTAGTGATTAGTTCATCCAAGAAACTTAGAGTTTTACTCTCTATTTTTTTTTTAATCCATCCTTAACCAGTATGCCGACAGAGGCGTTTGCCGTGTATTTGTTCCCTGATCATAAAAAGACTTTTAGTTGGTTTATATTGTCATAGATTAAACAGAAAATAGAAGGGTTCATTTAGGTACTACGGTAATCGACAGAACCAAGACGAGAAAAATATATGTACTATAAAATCCGGACCAGTGGAAGACCTTTGATTTAACAGAAATATTCAAACTAAACTCTAGAGATTAGCTGGGCAGCAGTCGTTGAAAAAATACCGGATAGTCAAAGTGCCCTGAAAACAAAACACATGTGTGGTTTAGGAAAGAATGGTCAAAATAGAGAGCCGTTAGGAGGATGGTTACTTAACAAAGAATTGATGTTAACAATACTTGATTTGAGCGGATTTACGTGACGTTGATGTTCAATGATACACTGAGTTAGCACACAAGTGTTTTTTTTTTTTTAGTTACCCCCAAGATGAATACATCGTGAAAAAATTCCTGCACCTTTTTTTTTGTGAGGGCATACATACACGTTCTTATAAAAAGACACTATAGAAATCTTGGCTAACAAAATGCGCAAGGGAAACTTGAACTTCAGGGGAATGATACTATCTGAATTTTATAATTTATCAAATCTTATTCTTTATGACTCAACATTTATTGTATTGACCCTAAAATAGTATAAATGTAGCTCCCTAATATCCAGTAGAGTCTGCAATAATGCTGCCAGCAAAAGAAAATAATATTAATCTGAACCCAGACCGTTGCACTCTTGACCCCATTCTGCAAAAGATGTTGGAACGAAATCTAAACTAGATGCTGAAGAATCTCAACAGTATTGTTCATGTCCTTTTCCTCTCCTTTGTTTATCCAGTACCTGAGATAATTCTAGACAGCTGTATATATCTAATTAGAAGATATTGTTATGTGATTGACACGGGACTGCATTGGTAATGCCACTCCAGGAATTACTAATGAACTGTATACGTCTTTTTTTACTCTATGAAAAAGGAAGAGGAAAAAATAAAAGGATAATTACTGTTAAGGTTTTGAACGCTGTTTTCCTTCTCATACATTTGCCGAATGAAAATGTTAACACGAAATGCCACACCTATTAAAACAGATACATATTTCAGATACCCTAAAGTAGGGATTATCGAATACATATTACCATATGTTTGATTTTAAATCACGAAAAAGGTAAGAACATGATAATATATGAACAAAGTTACAGCCACGAGGGAAAAGTGAAACACTTGAGATGCTAAGTACTTTAGTCTTAGTAATAAGACGAAAGTATTTAAATTAGCATTGCAATTGTTTCACTTTTCCTTCGTGGCTGTAACTTTGTTCATATATTATCATTTGCAAGAATACAAAATTCCTCTAAGAAAAAATGGTACATGGAATTAGCATAAAGAAGATATCTAAGAAGACCTTACGAGGGGGGAGTCGAGCTTGAAGAAAGAGCCCGAATTTCCGCTCCTCGCATCCACGGAAAAAAAAAATCTTTATTTATCCTTATCATTTCTCACCATTTCAAACCTTCTGGCTCGACGTATACTATGCAGACATATTATCTCACAGTCTTCCACCTTTTTGCTTCCATTCACATTCGACAACCACATTTCGCCTGCACTGGAAGGATGGGTACTATCATACTTTCATATATTTCCCCCTTTTTTTCTTCTCTGCTTCACCTTTACTCCCGCCTTTCATATAGATCTCTGCTAAGCTCTCATTCTGCCGTCGTTCGTTGCATTTACTGCCCGCAAACTTCTGTGTGAGTCATCCGCTTCCATTCTCTTGCTATTTCCATGGCTCTTGTGCGCCTTTGTGAAATCTTTCCTTATTGAAATTTTCTCATATTCAACATTCTTCTTACGTAATTGTTTATGAACGTTTTGAAAACCATGAAATTTCCATTTTTTATCATACACGCACACACATACAAATTATATATGTATATGTATATGTATATATATATATATATATATATATATATATATATATATATATATATGTATATATATATATATGAAATTTTTTATCACACTGTGATTTATATACAATCATGAAGCTACAAATGTCGCTTAATATCAAATTCACGCTACCTCGGGAATATCTCCGATGGAATATTTATATAAGTGATAAATGAATTGATATCGTCGGGACACGAAACCTATTCAGCGGCTCCATAGACGCTACCCACTGAGCTATCATTTATCACTTATATAAATTCCCCTTCGGCGACAATTCTCCATCGGAGATATTCCTGAGGTAGCGTGAATTTGATATTAAGCGACATTTGTAGCTTCATGATATATATATATATATATATATATATATATATATATATATATATATATATATATATATATATATATATGTGTGTGTGTGTGTGTGTGTGTGTGTGTGTAAACACATACGATATACAAATCTGGATAAGTATCTGAATTGGGAATCAAACTACCCTGCTTCATTTTGACAATATATATTATGAACTTATCTTTTCTTCAATGAGGTGGGTTCAGGTTAATGTATAACTTAGATTACCATACTCGTTAGGAGGAAAAAAGTTTATTCATAGATCAAACAACTCTCATAAACAGTGTATATTTAAAGACGCGATTGTCAACACCTGCTTACCATCAATAAACACCTAACGTCAAAGTGACGAGGCTTTCATCAATAGCTTTATTTGTAAATGGGGCCTTGACACTTAAGAAGTAATGACGCAATATTCTAGATATAATACAATATTTCTATTAAGTAAGTGGTAGACATTAGCATAAACAAATGAGGAATTTAGCAACTTAGTACTCTCTTGGGCATTTCAGCATGACTGCTAGTGACTGATGTTTAGGTTGGTGCGTTTCAACGTTACCGCAAAGGTATATGCTGCTCTGAACTAATAGCTGGAAGCCTCCTCCAGAGGTATATAATAAAGGTATCAAATAATTTTCCTCCCTTTTAGTTTACTGGAAAAGAAAACTAATGTGCCGGCTTTGTCTGTCCGTCCGCACTTTTCTGTCCGCCCTCAGATCTTAAAAACTGCTAAGGCTAGAGGGCTGCAAATTGGTATGTTGATCATCCTCCCTCCAAACATCAAACATACCAAAATTGCAGCCCTCTAGCCTCAGTAGTTTTTATTTTATTTAAGGCTTAAAGTTAGCCATAATCGTGTTTCTGGCAACGATATAGGATAGGCCACCATAGGGCCGTGGTTAAAGATACACGGGCCTCGGCTCAGACAGCATTATACCGAGACCACCGAATGATTGGTCTATTGTTGGTGGACTGGATTATACTCTGTAACGTCGGTACAGAAAACTCGATTGCGCCGAAGAAACTTCGGCTCAATTTTTACTTGTTTAAGTTTCAATGTTGCATCATTGGTCTTTTCATAACGACCTATAGTAAGGATTCATTTATTCATTGCAATGTTGCTATTACTGTTTAGCCCTTTCAGTTCATTTCACAAATCGGGTTTGATTAAACTATGTAATAAGCGTTGGGGAATTTTTGCATTTTCTGCATTTAGTTGTTGCGATCGTCTCAGATTTATGGTAGTTTTATTGTCCTTCTCGAAATTCGTTCTTGAATTATATGGAAGTTTGTAATATTGAAGGTGAAGGTGTTAAAGAAATACTTCATACCAAAACCCTTCTTTTGTTTGAGCGAACTGATGGTACGAAGGGTTTGCAAAATCATTTTCTTTTTACACAATATTTGTGATCTTTATAGATTATTCAAAAATGTCAGCGTAATATTTTTCTTTGTACATTTTTGTATGAATTTTTGATAACAGAACTAAGGATTAACACTGGTCTGACCTTTAGCCTATCATCGAATGAAATATTCTTTTTTGCCTGTTCTGTATTGTCTGTCTCTGTAGTGAACGTCGCGATTTTTCATTTATATTTCTCTTACTGTTGGATTTTCATGCACCAAAAACTGTAAAATAGATGCGTTACTAACGGGTCGTAACGATGATTTTAGAGAATATTTTGCCATATATTCTTAGTTAGGTTATCATTTTCCATTCATTGTATTCTGGCCTCCCGTAAAATATTCTAAGTTGAGTGGTAACATAAAACAACTTTCCTTTGTACTCCATCTTTACTTAGAGGCTTTAAAATAGCTTTGGTCAACTTGTATCGTTGTATAAGCACTATCAGCCGTTTTCTGTTGCCTTATGTTAATAGAAGTAACAATTCATGGCTGAGCTTACAACAATAGTCGGAACTATAATATATATATATATATATATATATATATATATATATATATATATATATATATATTTGTATTTATATATATATACATATAAATATATATATAGATATATATATATGTGTGTGTGTTTGTGTATTTGTGTGTGCGTGTGTGTTTGACAACGGTGAATAACTTTAAATAATCTAGTCAACTTTGTTATGCGTGTACAATTAAGTTACGGCTGAATCTCAATGAAAGTGCTTAAAGCATCCTAACTTCGACCCAACATCTATTTCCGTATGCGATTCATTATGCATCCCATTGTATTCTGTGACTTGTATTACAAAACATGACTGGAAATGGCAGATATCTGACGTGCTTGTGTCACCAGTCATTGATAATGGTCTTTACTCTGGGATAATCTTTATGCCAATAACATTGGAGGTTTCCATTTTCCGGTGGAGAATCGTCGCGGGTGAACCACTTGGCCTATTATATTCACTCCTGTCTCTGATTGCTATAATTATTATAATGATTGTATGTCATAATTTGCTTACATTTTTACATTTCTGTTTATGAATTTATGAATTTATTTTTTTCTTTTCCATTGACTGGTCTCTTCTATCTGTACTTCTTATTACATTCTGTTACTTCCTTCAAACGATCACCATATTCTTTGGTAAAGTCAATGGCCCCTGTGGGCTTGTTCCATGTGAATGGGCTTCATTTTTGAATAATGATAAAAATAATTGATTTTAAACGCCATGAGGTCTGTAATTATATAAAAAATTATAATGAAATGTTCATCAAATACTGGAAACATTCTGTAATGAACAAATAAAATATCTGCATGAATTTATCCCAGAACCCGAAAATAACGATACTTAAAACGCCTGACATAAATCCTATGAGTAACACTGCCACTGGCTTTTATTGAAACCTTATGTAAATAAGACGCATAAAATAAAGACCCAAGCTTTTAGAATACTGGAGAAGGACCATTAAAAACTTCTACTTTATTTTAGCTTCCACAAATGTACATTGGACACATTAAAAGTCAGAAGTCTACCTTTGAACAATTTCAAAACTGTTGTCACGTTTACTTTGTCGTGGGTGATATTTATAATAACATTAAGTGACCTTAGAATTATCATTCACAGCATGATTTTATATAGTTTAGAATTTGTACTTATCTTCAACACAGTTCACTGTACTGTACATGCTGTTTTAGAATTATTAAGGGAAAATTTTTCCACTTTTGTAGACCATTTCCAGCTTAGTTTACAACAGTTCACAAACCATATAGATCGCCGAGCTTAAATACCGTTATTCCGTTTAATGAGAGTTTTTACAAACTGAATTCCATATAATGAAATATACATACTAAATTAATAAACCCCACTGAACCTGGAGACGTGGTTACGATATGGTATGTAGATAACATGTCAAATTTTTAGATATTCTGTTTGTGAGATTTCACTAGATTTACCATATCTGAATATTTCAGTACCAATTAACAAATCTGAAGTAGAGGGAGAATAGGATAACAGATTATCTGTCCCATAATTTCCAGTTATTATGGTTACTCAATGTGCGTTTACTGTATAAATTATATATGTGTATATATATATGAGTATACGTTTCGATATGTTATAATTGTATCAGCAATTAATCTATTTACAAACAGAAAGGATTCGTTTATTACTGAAATTATATAATATAATTAAATACAGTTCTTAGACAACTGTCATCTCTGAAGTGAACGAAGCTTGTGACAAAAAATAAAATACTCTCCAAGGCTAATAAAATTTCGCATATTAACAGCTAGAAATAAAACATGCAGCAGTAAAATCAAACGTCATATCTGGGAGGGCTTAAAATATATTAGCGAAACGTTAGGGAGTGACAATGCTTTAACCTTTAGCAAACCAAATACCACCAGGTCAACCGTCACTAATGTTTAATGGAAAAATGTAAAACCTAAAGATATTGGCATAAACACTGTGTCCTGGAAGGGGTGAGGTAAAACCTACGTGGGTTTTACCACAAAAAGTCAGTAATAATAATAATAATAATAATAATAATAATAATAATAATAATAATAATAATAATAATAATAATAATAGGGAAAAGACCTTCTTTAATACAGGTTTTGTTAAACAAAATGGCAGTTTCAGCAGCATTTATTTTATATAGAAAGCGCTCAATTCGTCTTATCACTTACTTTTCTTGCGCTGGAATGGTTGCAAGCGATTGACCGATATTCATATCCGGTGGTTTATTGATGTGTAGGAGGTAGTTCTCGTCGGGTGTCGACTAGTCTCGCCCTTCTCGTTAGGGCATCATTCAGGACAGGATCGCATAAACCACCGGATATGAATATCGGTCAATTGCTTGCAACCATTCCAGCGCAAGAAAAGCAACTGATAAGACGAATTGAGCGTTTACTACTGTATATAAAATAAATGCTGTTGAAACTGCCATTTTGTTTAACAAAATCAATAATAATAATAATAATAATAATAATAATAATAATAATAATAATAATAATAATAATAATAATAATAATAATAATAATATTTGTATTATTATAATTATTATTATTATTATTATTATTATTATTATTATTATTATTATTATTATTATTATTATTATTATTATTGAACAATCAAAGAAACCCTGGAGCGAATACCATAGAGCATACAGAACTTATTTCGCAGCTGGGTACAGGATCCCGAGAACACAAGAAAAATATTTTAACGCATAACTCCTAAAAACAAAGAAGAAACGGCTCTTGCGTTCTGGGGAGATGCAGGCAGAGTTCGTGGCACTGAATAAATTTCGCAGACAATCAGCAATTTGTATTTTCATACAAGTGTACAAAAGCATGTTTCTTATTAAAAGTTATCCTGAGACAGAGCAAGGCGAAGGCAGGGAGACACGAACACGCCAAACATTTACACAAGTAGATTCGTAGCTGCTGCAAACTGAATGCTGTATTCGACAAAATTGTTTTTTTTTTTTAAGACTTCCCTAGTGCACCTGAATTAAATCACAGCTTCAGGTAAAGATTTTCGAGCGTAAAAAAAAAAGATCTTACATCCTTTAAAAAAAACTCTCTTTATATAAAATAACAGAAACAACAAACAACTCTGAGAGCTTAGGTAAGGCAGGTTATTGTACGTCATTTATATTCAGCAATGTTCGTTTCTTATTCATTTAAGTAATCAACTAGATTAGAAACATCCTCTCCGTTAGAGTAATGCATGGCAAGAGCCTTTTAACAAAATTACATATATCTTGACTAACGAGACTTTCTTGAAGTCCCAGAAAAATCTTTTTTATCATTTGCGACTTGTTGAGACTTAAATAAAGCTGTTCTTACTCAGATGAAGAATATTATTATATTTTTATAAATTATATAATTAAAGTAATATTTGTTTTCACAGGAGAAAAAACTCCTTGTTGCAAAGATTGTTGAAATATGCTACTATAGCAAGACAATTCTTTAGCTTTAGAGGACTAATTTGGCCGACCCCCTTCTGTAAAAGAATGTAAATGAAAATTATTTTCTATACTGCGTTTAAACATTTTTTTCTCAAGCCTCCCGTTGTTGTTAATAGAGATACTACCGCAAATATTATCCCTTGAATCTGGATAAGGATAACAAGGTAAAGGGTACTGGCCAACCAGTGCATACAAGTGAGCTTTTCCAATCAGACCAAAAAGTCCGGGTTCCGTCAAGACATGATCTTGACAGAGCCACTAAAGGATCTGTTCCCAATCAATGTGGCCACAGTTAATCACTGTCCCCCCTAGAACTGTAGGTATTTCTTTTATATTAGACTTGTTCTAAAGATTTTTACTCACCTCAAAGAGGCAGGGGCGAATGGATACCGGAATGTCATTACCATTCAATTTATATATATATATATATATATATATATATATATATATATATATATATATATATATATATATATACACATATATATTATACACACATACATATATATATATATATATATATATATATATGTGTGTGTGCACATGTGTATATAGTATATGTATATATATATACACTATGCACACATATATATATGTATATATATATATATATATATATATATATATATATATATATATATATATATATATATATATATATATATATATATATAAATTGAATGGTAATGACACACATGTCCTCCTGTGTGGTATATAAATACACTTGCCCCAGGTGTAACTCGGGGACTTATGTGGGATCCACACGGAGGCTCCTGAAGGCGCGCATCGACTGTTATAGAGGGGGCAGTTTCCGGACAGGCAGCAGACTCACGACCCCGGAACATTCCAGTCTAAGGGCTCACGCTAAAATCTGTAAACCATACATTGAAAATAAAGATTTTAAAATCATCGGGCAAACACCTAACACCGAGGAATTACCCATTTTAGAGTCCTTATTAATCAAACCACTGGTTCCCCCATCAAACACGCAGTCAACACCACTCCCCTTTCCGTGTCTTGAAGTGCATTTTCTTCTTTTTTTATTTTTTATTTCCATCCACTCATGTTTCTTTTACTCTGGTGGAAGGTTGGTCCAATACTTTTTGAATTTTAATTTATCTTGGTTTTGTTTAAATGTATAATTTTAACTGTCAGAAATTTATGTTTGAGTTTTATGCTAATTATATGTTGTTTTCGTCTATTTTAGAGCCCTTGAAGATGTAATTGTATAAGAAAATTACGAAAAGCCAGGAAATAGATATGTACAAGAAAGGTGAATCTTAATTGTCCATCAGCATACGTGTTGTATATACGAGATATACAACATATGTATATATATATATATATATATATATATATATATATATATATATATATATATATATATATATATATATATATATATATATAAACACCAAAGGGAACGTTGAATTCACAGATACATTAATGTTCAACTACGAATAAACATTTCTGTTAGAGAGATAAAGTCTTTCCCCTGACTAAGCTCTAAAAGTGACAGGAGTAAGAAAACAGAAAAATACTCCCTTAATCCTAAGAACTGGCGTTTCTAAAGCAACAAGTGACGGATGGGTTCCCTCGCGAAACCCTATAATGGAAACGAGGGGAAGCTGAATCGAGGATAACAGGCAACGCAGGGGTAGGGAATCATGGGGGAGGAATATTTACTATGACGTAACAGTAACGCACAAAAACGAAGCAAAAAAAGGAAAAATATACAAAAATTTTCAGTTGCGAAAAAGTTGTTGAGTTGCTAAAAAAATTTCTTCTTCCAAATATACATAGACAGAGTTCACTGTGATTTTTTTTCATCATCATAATCATTATCATTCTTATCCCGCATAACCACAACCATCTACATATAGCAATCTACGCAGCCCTAAAAGTGCCCTAGCTAATGAAGTGAATTCCCTATGAAGATGTCTACTCAAGATCATATGGAAACAATTACCTAAACAGAGGAGGAGGAGTAACACTCATTTGAAAATTAATGACTCCAGGAAATTAACAATATATATGTGTATATATATGTGTGTCTGTCCAGATTGTTAATAAACGTTTCACAAACATAATCATACAAAATATAAATCTCAAGCATCCACTATGGATAATAAATTAACAAAGAAAATAATTTCACTTAAGTTCATGTAGATATAAATTTCATATGCCTTTCACGTTTCGAATAATTCAGTTTACAAGTAGATGGTTTAATGTTATAGACCTGGACATTCCAGGAGAAACAGGTTTTATTGCGTTATGTCTAGTCTTAACAAAACAATAGAAAATTCATTCTGAGGACATATTATAGTAAGCGATGTCAGAGTGGCTGGTATAGCATATGCCGAAAATTAATTATAAGTAGTCCAGAATTCTTCTTAACGAATGCATATCAGGCTTAACTGGGTTCTTGATGGAACGATTTTTCTCAACAGAAATGAAATGGTCTTCAAACTGTTTATTGCAGCCTGATATCTAATGAGCTGAGCTACCGAGACTCCCTTAACATAAACAAAATAGTCAATTGTGTAAGTGATGTATACGTAATTCATGCACAAAGATGAAGAGCGCTAGAATGAGTCCCAGTTAAAACAGTTTTGTTACTTTTGAAAATGTTTAAAAGCATATTTCATCATTATGGTCTCTTTTTACTAGGAATAGATCGTCTCTACCAAGAAATCTAATGTATCTTCATTTTCCATTTTCTTATTTAGTCGAGTCACTGCATAAATCTGTCCCTGCCTCTAATTACTGATTCATTTATCATGATAAGTCTTGCTACTGTTGCCAGGTCGATGTTTGCTTCTCTCTTAGCTGCAGTTTTACACAAGTTTGTGATGTCTACGGTCATTTATTTCTCAATTCTCAAGAATTATGCATTCATTCGTCTCCCAATTTCGCTGAATTGTGGAGTCATTTGTCTCCCAATTTCGCGGAATTGTGGATTCATTCGTCTCCCAATTTCGCGGAATTGTGGATTCACTCGTCTCCCAATTTCGCAGAATTATGGATTCATTTGCCGGCCACGGCGTCCCCTCATCTAGATCTACAACTTCTAAGGAAACTTACCCTTCTCCACGTCCCTACGTCATCTTTTGTTTCCACATCCCGAACTATCACTGTTGTTCTCGTTGAAGATCACATTGGCTGCAAAGAAGTTCCATTCGCTGAAGCCCTGAGATATCAGCATCCAGGAGACAAAACTCTTCAACTCTTCAAGGGTTGTCTGAAGATCATACTCTCATGGAAATGCTGTTCAGATCTTTCCAGCTTTCCGTCATAAATTGTCGAGGAAACTCAACCTGCAAGAAACCATATAATGCAGAGGTTGAAGGGTAATCCATGAGGAATGAGGGTAATCACGGAATTGCTCAGTAGCTAGCCAGTATCTCCACTGCATTTTATTCTTTAATAATACTCTAACTAGCACTGATATTTCGATATTCTCTAACTCTGCTGTCCAAAATTATACTTCAGAGCAATACTGAACATTGCTTCCGAACTTGTGACTTCTCCAAAATGTTTGATAGAACTGAATAACAAGTTCTTCAGAATATCAGTTGTTGATATATAGATTCGGGCAGCTATGTTTAGTAAAGTGTTGAAATAGTATTACAAATTCACACAAGCCGTTCATTAGTTAAACATTATCTATTTTCAGCGGTCGGAGGTGTTTAAAAGCCGGAACACAGAACAAGGAAGCGTTCAGTTAAATAATAATGGCAGGACTAAGTTTGACTTTTGTTCTTAAGCTGCTCAACAAAAAATTAGGATTTTATTTACATCGAAATAGTCACATTGGGCTTAGGCAGTTTTTTTTTATTTTTTAGATTAAAAATAATAACTTGATCATTTTAAAATATTACTGAAGACCAACAAGCTTTATGCTTGCATCCCCAGAGTACAGGAAGGCAATTCACGTCTTTATCATATGAAACTGGAAGTTATTTTTGCCGGACACCATTAGCGGTCGCACTGAAAATCCCCTTTGGTGACGTTGTCGAAAATAAGCCTTACGTCAAAAAAGTATGTATTTTGATGCGTCGTTTTTCCCCCAGTTTTTAAGCCTCCTCCTATTTAACTTTGAAAATCATTTCAAACATTTCACCGCTTCAACGTACAGTTGTTTTGGAAATATCGTTTGGAATAGCTGCAAAGAAATTGGAATTTTTATTCTAATGGATGTGTATGATACTAAAACGCTAATACTTTGAATGAGGAGATAATGAACTACCGTTGGATTTTGAATTTGTTTTTTATAAACTTTTATACCTTTTTCTTCTTTTTTCTATGTTCTTTTATAGTTTCCCTCTAATTTCATAATGTTAAACAATTACCAAGAGCGATGCAATCAACTTTGAGTACATGTGAACGAGGAACTAACAAATTGACCTCCATTGCAACAAAATTTAATTCAGTTTTATTGACATCCCATTGACAATATTTACCCTGTATACAAAATGAGGAAATAATTAATTTGGAATTGGAGTCTCAACCATTAATGAAATATGATCAGTAAATATGAGTTCTACCAATAATTATTGTCAAAAAGAGAGTACAAATTCAATTACGTATAACGACAACATGGCATCGGAAGTGATATGGCATGAATAATAGATTTTCTTGAATGTAGATTATTTTTATTATCTATCGTTCCATAACTGGTATGGCATCTCTATGAAGAATGTTTTTTTTCTAAGCTGCGCCTTTTCCCCCTTTTCCCTATAGTTGTCCACAAATAGTTGGGAATGGTAAAGGTCTTTTTGGTCAATTATCAGAGAATTGGTATAGCCTTGCGTCACATAATCCACATATTTGAAGACCTTTGTTGCAGTCAACCTCTTACTGTTCATTCAACTGACTTTGTGCAAAAAAGATTAATATACGTTAGTCAGAAACCCCGAGTTTGACTTTGTCATCAAACTAAATTAATATTCAAAGCTTGTGAGCTTTGCCGTCTAGTTAAATACTGTTAGTACAGTGAAATTTTAAGCTCGAACCATAGATTTAATTCAGCCTTGTTCTTATATAAACCCCTGACGACAGTACGAGGTGAACAGTGATGACTTTATTGTGCTGAAGATTGGTGGCAGACATCATTACAATATGAATTCTTTTTGCCCGTCGCGGTTACGTGTTACACCATTTCAGAGTTAATGATTGGATATAAATACATACATATATATATATATATATATATATATATATATATATATATATATATATATATATACATACATATATATATATATATAATATGCATATATATGTACATAAATCTATATGTATATATATATATATATATATATATATATATATATATATATATATAATATGCATATATATGTATATATATACACATATATATATATGTATATGTATATATATATATATGTGTGTATATGTATATATATATATAGTATACATATATATGTACATAAATATATATGTGTATATATATATATGAATGTCTTTTACTGTAATACGACAGTATAATATGAAGATAAAATGGCCCATAAAACACTATTTGAACGTTGGAACCATATATTTCGAGCACTTCCTTCTGTGACTCAGTGAACAGGGGCACAGAAGGAGGTGCTCGAAATATTTAATTTGCAACGTTCAAATTGTGTTTTATAAATTTATTTCATATATATATATATATATATATATATATATATATATATATATATATATATATATATATATATGTATGTTTATATACAAATATATCATTGTCAAGGTTATTCCACCACGGTGAAATCCTCACATAAGACTATTCCACAAGCTGATTAAAAAGATTTTTCTTCTATTCATCCTTCGTTTTTCTCAAGTTCCGACGCACAGCGGAAACCATCCGGCGTGATAAAGGTAGAAGTAGAAATGCCACTGGGGTTTCAAAGAATATTACACATTCTCGAGATTTCTTTTTTAATATAAAAAAAAAATAGCATCAAATATGCCGCCTTCAACTATTTCCAGGGAATCTGGAGGGGACATAGGCAGACAGACAGACAGACATGTGCTATATTTGTCAAGAAACACACACACATACTTACATACATACATACAAACGCACACATACACGTATATATATGTGTGTATATACAGTATATGTATACATACATACATATCTGTGTGTATTATTAGCAATTACCCTAATATTTCATTTTTCTAATCTTCTTATTTATATCGTTTATTGTCAGACAATTCGCAGCCCTTATTGTTATTCTGGGACGGTTCATATACACTGACCAAAATTTTCATAAAAACAAATGTAATTGCAATCTATTTATTTGTTTAGAGGAGAAAGTAAGTACCTTAATTAGAACAGTAAAGAATCTATGTAGTACATCCATTTGACATGACATCAGTGAAATATGTTCTTCTGAAGTCATTTAACAAGTTTGAGCTTTAAAAACTTTACGATGTGTCATATGTGGGCGAGGAACGACAGTTTAATGATAAATCATCGGAGATGCGGTCTTCTCAACCAACAAATCAAAGCCAGGTGGGAATGATCATCAATATTGATATAAACTCGAGGATAACAGCTGTTGTAATAGAGATAAAACAAGTAAAAAATGCGCAAACGAGGTTTCTATACAGCGTATAATTCTGTATGAGCCGTGGCCCATGAAACATTCAGCCATGGTCCGGTGGTGGCCTGTCCTATAGCGTTGCCAGGCGCGCGATCATGACTAACTTTAACCTTAAATAAAATTAAAAACTACTGAGGCTAGAAGGCTTCAATTTGGTATGTTTGGTGATTGGAGGGTGGATGATAAACAAACCAATTTGCAGCCTTCTAGGCTCAATAGTTTTTAAGATCTGAGAGCGGACAGACAAAGCCATCTCAATAGTTTTCTTTTGAAGAAAACTAAAAAAAAGTGCAGCTATAAATCTCAGGTGAAGCTGTTAGCCGTAAGTAGAACAACAATGAAATTCAGGGGGAGAAGCCACACAAAACCTTTGTGGATGAACAAGCAAAAACAAATAAAGGAAAATAATAATGCTAAGGAATCACAGTTCATTATGCTGCCAGAACAGTTTTGTAGAATATATAATGTCGTGGAAAAATAATATGTACTTCGAAATGATTATCATAATTCTTATAGAACGTTTCATCGAAGGTAAATTTCTGGGTGTTTGAAAGAAGGCGAGAGAGAGAGAGAGAGAGAGAGAGAGAGACTTTTACTACGATATCACTTTTGATATCTTAAACGAGACCCACTTTGTTTATTAGAAACTATTAATGTATAATTGTTGACAATATGTCGATTATTTTTCTTCGGCTCAGTTACTGTAGTATATTGTGTAAGACCTGGCTAATGAAGGTCCGGATAATGTATTCACACCGACATACACACACATACATACATACATACATACACACACGCATACAGAGAAAAGCCAAGATCAGTAATTTATGATATTCTCAATTCCTTGAATGTTTATTTTCTACGACTCTTTACTTCATTTTCCACCCAAATAATCTTCCATTATTCTTTTTCCCTTTCTTATTCAAACCTGGTGTTTATAAATGCATAAGCTTGCCTGTCAGATAGTTTATACGTTGGGTATTGCAGGGAAAACATAAACATGGCAATTATATACGAATCTTTAGTGTTGAAGTAAAACAACAATGAAATTATAAATCTTCTTTATGAATGAGGTACGAGAAAGCTTTGCTTCCTTGGAGATAATAATTATCATTACGTCTTGGTATGAGTTAAAATCTTTCTTTTACAAATAGTATAGGAAAATTAAAGAAATCAGAATAACGAGATATTTTTCAAGCTAACGGTAATTACTGTTCACCTTTGATATCCCATGCTAGTATATTTCTTTATTCTCTCTTTGAGCGATAATCATCAAGATACAAATATATCACAGTACGATGTGCAAGAACTTTTATCTTGGAGAAGTATATATTAACTGTAAACAAAGCTTAATAACATTCAAATATTTGACGTGGTATTTTCCATGCTTGAAATTACGAAAGGAAGGGTTATTTTTCTATTTGTGCTTTTGTTAGAAACAAAACACTAAAAGGAACTTTTAATGGTTTCTTAGGCCCTTGATAATTAATTAGGTAAACATCACCCAAATTACTTCTGTATGGGCATCTCCATCTTAGTTTTTTTGTGGGAGGAAACTGTTCCACACTGGCCAATAAATGAAGGTAGAAGAGTGTTCCATATGTAATACATACATACACACACACACGCACATATATATATATATATATATATATATATATATATATATATATATATATATATATATATATATATATATATATTTATATATATATATGTATATATATATATATATATATATATATATATATATATATATATATATATTTATACATATATACCTGCATATATATAGATATATATATATATATATATATATATATATATATATATTTATATATATATATATATATATATATATATATACATATATATATATATATACATATATACCTGCATATATATAGATATATACAGTATAATATATATATATATATATATATATATATATATATATATATATGCGTGTGTGCGTGTATGTGTAACTGAATCACGAAAATATGGAACGTGATGAATATATAAATAAGACAAAATTCACGAAGGAATGAGAAACATTCGAGTGCTGGGAGGCCTTTCGACTGGCGTCCTTTACTTAGCAGTTAAGTAAAGGACGCCAGTCGAAAGGCCTTGCAGCACTCCAGTGTTTCTTTCCTTCGTGGATTTTGTCTTATTTATATATATATATATATATATATATATATATATATATATATATATATATATATATATATATATATATATATATATATATATATATATATATATATATATATATAGAGAGAGAGAGAGAGAGAGAGAGAGAGAGAGAGAGAGAGAGAGAGAGACAAACTAACAGATAGACTACATATATAATAGAAAATATTTTCATCGGAAATACGAAGGAAACTAATTTTGCTGGATGTAGAAATTATGAAACATACATAATGTAAAATTATTGTGACGTTACTACATTTATTTTTTCATTCATTTATAAACAGTTTGATTCAAATGATGCTAATAAAAACACTAGAAATGTTCATGAGACAAATATTAGCTATTTACTAAAAACAGCATAGTTTATTTTTCTAACTATTTTGTTCTGAGATTTTAATTCCTTTCATTTTTTCTTAATCACACAAGTATCATTCATATGAGCAAATCAACAATATTTTTTAAAAATATTCATAACGTTTAGATATTTGGTAATGAGTAAGCCATAAAAGTTTAAATCAGAATTTATTATCTAAAAATATGGTCTGAATGATCAGTCATCTGTATATGACATGTTAATAGCCTTTCTTCTTTGGTCAGTAAACTTGCTATATACTATATTTAACCTTATTCACAGTTATCATTATTTATGACTTACATCAACAAAGGTTTTCCAGTAAATGGTAATTTTGCAGCCTGCAAATTACTTGCATGCTGTTTTGAATGAAGTGTAGCGAATAATGTTCAATACAGAATCCGAACTCCCGATCTATTGGAAATGCAATGCCATCCTTTGTATCTACAAAAGCGCTGTTGCATTGTTCTGAATTTCGAGTGGGACGCTCATTTTAACCATTTGCAGTGTCTACCTCATGAATTTTTCGGTACTATTATGACATGTTGTTATAACTAACGTAGCATAACAAAATTATAAACAATCCTTATAAAGGATCTAATAAATGTGTAACTAAGGAAAATGCTCCCCGCAGGTGGGTAGTGCCGTCAGTGCACCTCCTGCATTACTGTAGGCATTACTTGAGGTTTGCAGCGTTCCCTCGGCCCCTGGGTGCAGCCCCTTTCATTGCTTTTACTGTGCCTCCGTTTCTTCCATCTGACCTTTCACCCTCTCCTAACAATTGTTTCACAGTGCGACTACGAGATTTTCCTCCCTTTGCGCCTTTGAAACCTTTTCACTGAATTTCCCCTTTCAGCGATGAATGACCTCATAGGTCCCACGCTTGGCCGTTGGCCTAAATATAATATATATCATTCATTTTCATTTTATTTAAGGAAAATGCTGGATGGGACTATAAATGCAATCCGAGTGTTTCAGTGAAATCATTATTATTGCAATACCATTACTGCCGGCGAAGCTGTAGTCGTGACAGAGCTATGTTAACCTGCATGTTTCATGCGATGACAAATATGTTTGGATGAAATGTCTGTCTGTGTTTGAAGCAAAACTGAGATCAAATCACTGTCTGCTGCACAAATAAACAACAGTGTTTGTGCATGCTGGCACAATTGGTTTTATTTAGACATGAATAGCAAGTCAGTTTAATATGTCAATTTGGTTTCAATAGGCTGGATATTGTAAATGTTAGGAAACACATTAACACAAATACTTTTACTGTCATCTAACTAAAATGAAACTGGCATATCCCCACAAGCGTGTGCATGCGCACATACACATATAGATATATATACATATATATATGTAGGTATGTATGTATATATGTATATATATATATATATATATATATATATATATATATATATATATATATATATGTATATAATATATATATATTGCGTCGGATGGAACCTCTTTCCAAGCCACCTCACCCGTTTTTACATCTGTAACGTAATTGAGAAAGAAATAAAATTAATTTCAATTGTTTTAATTACTAGAACTGTGAGTTTCCACTCACCCCTTCATAAACGCTCTCCTTCATTCCCCTAAATGGTTAAGCATAACCCTTCTCTCTGTTCAAATGACTGCCTAAGGCCTTGTTTCCAGGTGACCGTCGTACGTTCTTGGCATCGAGCAGTGGCAAGGGACGAGCCAAAAAAGAGAAAGTCAGCACCACCCGCCATGTTAACCCTCCACAAGATTGACTGATGCCAAGCTGTCTATATGGAAAATGTGATGAAGATTGACCTTAGCGCCATCTACAGCAGAGGTAATGAGTAATCTCCGAGTTTATTTATAGACGATGCAACGTCAATCGAGAGAGAGAGAAGAGCACAGAGCACCACCGAGGACAGATGTCCTTAACCTTGCCTGACCCTCAAACTTTCCACATGTTCAACTCCGAGGTTCGAATCAGTATACCTTTGTAGTGGTATTTCTTTTAATTCCCTCCTTCATCGCCAGTGCCCTATCGAACGAGGACACCGTCATCTTGACGAAGGTAATGTACCGGAATAAGGTTTCTTAGTCAGTCACGATTCCTGTTATTTCTCTGTCTGATTTTCATTTATTTTCCATTGTGCGATCACCTTCAGTAATTTGTGCTTGAGCATTAAGTGTTAACGTAATTATGCATTTAGTGTTGAAGTGAGTTATTTGGCACCATCTGTACATTCCCTCAGTTCCCTTTGAGCATCTTATTATTCTTGCAAGTAACTGTCTTGCATATATTGCAGATAGGCCCCGACTGTGGAATCACTCAGCTCTATCAATGTGCAGTCCCCCTTCTACCCCCACTACGATGTTCCTGTTATGAAGACATCATCGGTGTAGATTCATTCATTTAGCAGGCCTTTATTATTACCTGCCCAGTAATTCGTCATTCTTCTGATCTGTGTCTGTTATGTAAACATAATTTGTTAAGAGAACCCCTGGGTTTACATAATTTTCCCTCACATGAAGAAGGCCCTAAGCCACAGATTTTACCTTGTTTGTCTACGAAGTTCTCCTAACATTGAGTCAGTTGTGTAATAAATACAGAATCAAGTAAGTACCCTTTAGACATTCGTAGAAAAAATATGTGTATGTATGTATATATATACACATATATATATATATATATATATATATATATATATATATATATATATATATATATATATATATATATATATATATATATATATATATATCTCAAATATAAGGAGCTCGTAGAAATGCCAAAATGTAGAAAGTAAAAACTATATTTCAGAGGTCAACTGTGTCTCTCATCAGGCAAATAGTGAATGAGGAAGAGTTACGGAAAAGAAATACGATGAACCTTTCAAGAGGCGCCTGGGATTCAGATATTAAAGATAAAATCTTCATCCAACCAGCAAATAAGAAGATTAAAGTGAAATTGTCAACTGGAGTGACGTAAGAGCTGACTAATGGACCTTCTAATACAAATACCACATTTCAGTAACTCTCCCTCGTTCAAAATTTGCCTGATGAGAGACAGTTGATCTCTGAAATATAGCTTTTACTTTCTACATTTTGGCGTTTTTATGGGCTCCTTATATATGATGGAATTCTGTTTTAACAGAAAATATTTCACAGTCATATATTTATGTGTGTGTGTGTATATACAGTATATATTCATATGTATATATATATATATTGTTATGTATTTATATATATATTCATTAATATATATATATATATATATATATATATATATATATATATATATATATATATTCATATATATATATATATATATATATATATATATATATATATTGTTATGTATATATACACACACACACACACACATATATATATATATATATATATATATATATATATATATATATGTGTGTGTGTGTATAAAAGCTACTACTTACTATATTGACAGTGTTTCCTTGAAAACATTTTTTTCTTAAATATGATGAATACAGAAAGAGAGGCAAATGTTTATTAACATGTAATAAAGACATAATTTATGCAGCTTAAAATAATCTCCAGAAAAGTACGAAAGGAATCAATTACTTACCATATTATGGTATTTATACGCTTGTTCTTGAAACTTCCAGTTGAAATATTTTAAGTGATAGTTTCGTGATTAAAAATATTATATAGTGAGTGAATGTAAATAATTCTCTGATAGATATTTAACAAATAATTACGAGTTAAAATTTTACTCGAAATATATCAATATTCATTTTTAATACAAAAAAGACCGTAGTAAAAAAAAAAACAGTAAAAATAAAAAATGAAAAGTGCCACCTTTAAAGGTGAAAAGTGTATCAACTCTCACGGCTCGATAAATAAATAAAAAAAAAAGTTGCATGAAAGTACAGGAAATATTCGATGTCCTGGGGAACTCGGTCAACAAAACAATACTGGGATGATGGCTTCAGTGTCCATTTTTATTTGCTTTTCTTTGGAACGTGATTTTTTTTTTTTTTAGTTCCCGTTTCATAGTCTTGCTATTTATTCGCTTTTGTTTATAACCTGGATTTTCTATCACAATAAGACGTTCTTGAAAGAATGTTAGAAACGCTTGGTAAAAATACGGTTATTAAATTCAAGAGTTGAATGTAAATGTTTTTTCTTTTCCTGGGAGCTTGAAAGTGCAGTTTATTTCCTCCTGCTATGCCTATTTATCTGTCAATTTTTCTATCAACCTTTGTTACATCCAGACCAATTTATCTATCAACCATTATTATAATCATTGTTATATCTTTTGTTTTATCCATTGTTATACTTCATATGCTCAAGAATTGTATGTATGTGACGTGATAAAGAATTTATGTATAAAATATTCCTGACTGAATTATGTATGCAGGCATTTATGCATTTTCCTATGATCCCATTTATTTTTATTATTATTATTATTATTATTATTATTATTATTATTATTATTATTATTATTATTATTATTCGAGAAATAAAATGCAACAAGTGCTCCTTAGAATATTTTAACAATCAAAAGTTATTACACTACAATTTCTCCCTTTGCTATTCAAATTAGTATGAATTATTTCCAATTATCATTATTATAATTTCCATTTGCATTGATAAATTTGATATATTGTCTGAGATTTCTTTCATTAGGTCATTCATGCCATCTATCAGGTTTTCCATTTTAACAGCTAGTACGTCTAAAAATATGAAATTTATCCTGAACGCATAATCTAGTTCTTAAAATCATTACTATGAAATTCATTAAACTAAAAATAGTAAAAAACTTTAATAACGAGGAATGAATGAGGAATTAAAAGAAAACAAGTGAAAAATGCGCCGACTTTTCTTCGGCGTAATCGAGTTTTCTGTACAGCCGCTACATCGTATAATAAAGGCCACTGAAAATAGATCTATCTTTCGGTTGTCTCGGTATAATGCTGTATGAGTCGCGGGCTGTGAAACTTTAACCACGGCCCGATGGTGGCCTATCCTATATCGTTGCCAGAAGCACGATTATGGCTAACTTTAGCCTTAAATAAAATACAAACTACTGAGGCTAGAGGGCTGCAATTTGGTAAGTTTGATGATTGGAGGGTAAATGATCAACATACCAAATTGCAGTCCTCTTGCCTCAGTAGTTTTTAATATCAGAGGGCGGACAGAAAAAAAGTGAGGACAGAAAAAAGTGCGGACGGACAAACAAAGTCGGCACAATAGTTTTCTTTTACAGAAAACTAAAAATTATATAATTTAGTCTGTAGATATTGGTCATATAATCAGTACATTTATTAGTGTCTTCCATAGGACAACGGAACGCAGCTCCTTTTCAAATATCGTCTTATTTAAAAATATTGTTATATTTGGTCTCAGATTCCTTCGCAGAGATTAAAATGGAAATTACTTACAATAAACCCAAACTGTAGAAATTATTTTTACTAACGTTATTTCGAGTCTTTTATTCATTGTAATTCTCGTAAAATTCATTATAAAATGAAGATGGTGTTTTGTGGAATCGCTATAATATTTAATTTCCTGATGTCGTTCATAATTCAATCATTTTTCACAATATTTTTGCTAGCGTTATATCCAGTCTTTTATTCATTGTAATCCTCGTAAAATTCATTGTAAAATGAAGGTGGTGTTTTGTGGAATCATCATGATATTTAATTTCTGACATCGTTCATAATTCAACCGTTTTTTACAATATTTTTATTAGCGTTATACCCAGTCTTTTATTCACTGTAATTCTCGTATAATTCATTATAAAATGAAAATGTTTTTTATGAAATCATGATAATATGTAATTTCCTGACGTCGTTCATAATTCAACTGTTTTTACAATTTAGTAATGAATTGCCTATCTTTTGATCAAATTTAAGTCAGGATGTCAAATCATGCAAAACGTTTCAGAATGACACACAGACACTGTCGTATGAATTATTTAATCGTTCGACCAAAGCAATATCCTTTGCCGTAAGCAGACTTTTAATTATTCCATGACTGACGATAATCTCGAACGCTCGTGTAACCTTCCATGTTAATTTCGATATAGATATATTTGTTGCGAACGAGGGTATTAAAATTTTCATCATTCCTAATACCTGACGTTTTTGCAAAGTGAATAGATTGAAAGAAAATTAATTTCTTGCAGGAAATCTATCTTATATATTAAATGCTAATACCCTTGCAGATTACAGGCACATTCTAATCTTTCTAAAAGCTTCGTATAAGTTCACACCAGGTTATTTGTTCAACAATCTATTTTACTGTTGAGCTCAGTTACTGGTTATGTTCACATATTTAAGTCCTTTTTGTTAATGTTTATAGGTATTAATGGTCATTACGCAAATTATACTTCATTTGGGTTGTTGTTATTATTATTATTATTATTATTATTATTATTATTATTATTATTATTATTATTATTATTATTGTTGTTGTTGTTGTTGTTGTTGTTGGTGTTAAGCAATTCAGTCTCGTGAAAAACAATCTGTGTAATAAAAATTATATATATTGTACATAGTAATATAGTTTACTATATAATTATGGATTTTTATTACACATTATTATTATTATTATTATTATTATTATTATTATTATTATTATTATTATTATTATTATTATTCGATGGTTACGATGTTGCAACCTCGCTGAGCGACGGGGACGGTTTTTGAGTGCCAGAAAAACGGTTGTTATAGAAAAGGTCAATCTGTCTGAAAGAAATTTGCACTGACCTGCAGTAAGGCGTTGATTTTCTTATTAGTCTCAAGGCAAATCTTTTCGAACGAGACAGAGAGACAAGTATTAAAAAAAAAATTCAAATTCTAGACACAGATTTGACATCTGGATCGTCATGGATCAGCGTGTCGTGACAAACGACAAGGAAAATGAATATTCAGGAAAGGATATTGAGAAAATGATTCCATCATTTGTGCTATTGACCAAAATTAATAACATCAGTGTTACTAGGAAGAGTGATGCAACATAGACTGCAAGGGATGAAAATTATATCAGGAAATAGTATCATGACATTTATCAATTACTCAAAGTCAGTTCGGTTCCTAATACCTTGACATTTTGCCAACTCTTGTGAGGGGTCACAGAACAAATTCGTCAGGATCAAGGCATTTTATATAATTTAGAGAAATATACAATTTTTTTTATCTAAATTCTGGCCTTAAAGGAAGTTCTATATTTATCAGTTCTTTCTTATTCTTTACGTAATTTGGCATAGGTCGATCGCAGAATTCATCTATGATGTATCAGACACGTCTTAAAGATAAGTGCACAGAGGCCTTCATAACACAAGTTATAATGAGCTCCGTGACAGGGCAGACAACAGCAAAGGCCATCAGCTTTAACAGAGTATTATGCATGTGTGTGCTTATGTTGTATTATAAGCATCACATGCTTCATATAATTTCTCCTTAACGTGCTCCGGCGGAAACTTATGATAGATGAGCTTCATTACAAAGACATATAGAAACACAGGTGCCGTCCGAGATGCTGCAATCGTAAGACAAATCGAGTCAGCGCTCTTGGACGAGGTAAAGGATGAGAGGAGACGGAACGTACCCCGTAGCCAGGATTTATAACACTGCCTTTCCTTCGAGGGAAATAACAGTGCATTGTGGAAATTTGTCTGTTTTCGATTCAATTAAATATACGATGACTTCTTGTGGTTTTAAGTACGATAACAGGTTGTTACATTTTGTTACTTTTTCGTAATTCTCTTCATGTTATCTTAGAAGAAGATTATTAGTAAAAGTAAACTCGAATATTTTCAGGCACCTTTTCTCTCATGAAGGCTACGGAGCTTTGTACGCAAAGGTCAGTAACCTGTTCGTATTTTTGCTTCTATGGAACTTTTATCTTTTCAGTTAAATGCCGAAGTTATACCAAGATTCGATTAACTTCCTAACACTAAATCAACTCAGTATTTAAAAGTACGTTTTATGAGAATAATAAAATTAGCAGGATATTCTAAAATCAGTTTTTGTTAGTAAACGATTGAAGACAATTGTTGTTATTCCTGTACTGTTCAGTCAGCAATGAAAAATAGTAACGCTTCCTGATGTGTGAATAGATGACATTAATACTCTTTGACGTAAATGGCTTGGTAACCTTGCTTATTTTGTTTTTGTCTTTATACGATATATAAATACACATATTATATGCATCCTTTGAGCGAAATCGAAACAAAATCTAACAAAGTTGCAGTTCAAAAAAAAGTAAATACTTAGTTTACTGAAAATCAAAACTGATACGTAATATACCTTTGATATCAAGTGACTTTTGCAGTTCGTATGTATTTATGTGAGAATAATTCACTCAGTTTTCTTATGAAAAAGTATAAAAACATAGAATATTAAAATATAAAAACTGTCCGTCATTAAAAATGACAATAATTGTAAATAGATTAGTAATAAAAAACCAAAAGAAAGTGTTCTAACATACTCATGAACATGGCGCTTCTACCCTCAAAGCCTTTGTCTTCGTTGCTATTCTCTCGTTATAATCATTTTATGAGCAGTTCCTCTTTCCTCTTCATCCCCAACCCCGAAATTCCCTGTTATTCCTGACCCGCCTTTTGTTTAGGGTACCTTAGCCTTCCCCTTTTTCTTCTTCTTCGCTTCCCCTTCCTTTCCATTAGGGTTTTATGACCGAGCCCATCCGTCACGAGTTGAATTGCCGGCTTTCAGAGATTAGGCAAACCGAAAGATTTCGTCCTTTGCACTCATATTTCCGAAGTTGTCAAGAGGAAAAACACTTTCTTTGCCAGTTCTCTGCGAAGCTTATTCAGAACCGTTGTGACCCTGACGGGATGTGTTTCGTAAAGTTTGAAGGAAGGAAGTCGTTCTTTACTTATTTGAATACTGTCTCGCTACATATCTAAAGCATTACCTTGAGAAAATACACGTTCGTGATTTGTTTAGAAATACTAATTTTCTCTAGTTCGTAACTTGCTTAGAAATATTATTTTGCTTATGTTCGCAATTTACCTAAAAATATTAATTTGCTTATTTTTCTAAAATTTCTGAAAATTTTACACTGCCAAAAATGAAAGACATTTTAGAAATATACCCGAGATAACAAAATATTAAATAATAAGGAATAGATAACGTAATCGGGGGTAGAAATATGATCTTTGAAACAGATTTCAAAAATAGATTTATGGAAATCTAAATCAATATTTACATTATTGTGACCATAAATTTTTAAGCATTTGTCCATATTTCATTTGCAGAAAGTTTTATGAAGAACACAAGCTGCATAAAGAATTCTTCCTCTTTCTCTTTCTCTTCATATGAATTAAAAATATCCCGAAATATGTACTTCATCATAAGAAAATGAAAAACCGTAATACAAAGGAAAATATTTCGGCATCATTTCGACGGAGTCGGAAAAATAATATTCCAAAAAAAGCGAGATTTTTTAAAAGCGGACTCTAAAATAAAGCTTGAGAGATTTTGCAAATGTTTCATTTATATCTATTTCGTATGATGTGCAACTACATATGAGATAAATGTACAAATTCAATTTCGCTTTTTAAGTAGGTCAATATGGCTACATTGTATTTCGTGCACGTACTTATGCAAATATCTGTGCAATATTATTATAATAATAATTCCATAGTTTCAGTGGACTTTTGTTATTATTGCTTACTTTATTCTTATTTGTTCTAATTTTGATCAGACTAATTAGTGTGTTTGTGAAATTCCACTGTAATCATTATTACCTTTGGAGAAAGAAATTCACAGTTATGTACAGTATATGTACATATATTTAAAGACAAATCTGTACAGATAGCTTTCGGGAATCGGACAGTTTCCCGACAGCTTTCTGTACAGATTTATCTTTAAATACATGTACATATAGATAACTGTGGATTTGTTTCTCCATTTCAAGAATCACGCTATTATGAGTATTTTTTATTATTATTATCATTATCACTGCTTTCTGGGGGTTTTCCGTGAATAGCTTTGGCACTTCAAAGACGAAGCTTTGATATTTGTACAACAGGACTATGATGAATAACAAGAGTTTTAAAGTGCTACGTATGCCAGGAACATTTATAATAAAAACATCCCAAATTGCATAAAAAATTGCTCTCTAGTCTACCAATATCGGCTAAATGAACTGTTTTGCAACTATTTATTGTTATGTAATTATATTCCCTGTGAACTTGTCTCAGGGGATTTGAATAAATTCCAGTGATCCATTAGATAATTATAAATATTTGAAGGGCAACACACACAATACAAATCTGTGTAAATGTTTAGTGAGACGGAAGGCTCAACGAAATGAGAGAGTGGAGTTAACACGGTTGCTTCATTAAGTTGACAATGTTTAAGAACTTTTATTCTTTTTAATATCTAGATTATGATAATTATTATCTTCGACAATTTTAATGTAAATGTAAATATATTTATGTGTATGTATGTATGTATATATATATATATATATATATATATATATATATATATATATATATATATATATATATATATATATATATATATATATATTTATATATACATATATATTTATGTGTGTGTATCTATATATATAAAAATATATATGTATACATATATATATATATATATATATATATATATATATATATATATATATATATATGTATGTATATATATATATATATATATATATTCCAGTTACATTCCAGGAAAGAATCTCCTCCTCGGCTACATTTTTGCTTTTGGAATTGCCGCTATTTGTCTCAGCTTATCTCGTAATGGTTCTGATAAAACTTTAATTATGTGACGTTTTACAAGCATTACGTTGGGAAGTATAGCAGCTTTAAATTAGAAAAATACGTCCAAAGTGCATCTCTTACAATTTTTACCTGGTACATCTCTTTCTCTCTCTCTCTCTCTCTCTCTCTCTCTCTCTCTCTCTCTCTCTCTCTCTCTCTCTCTCTCTCTCTCAGATATATATATATATATATATATATATATATATATATATATATATATATATATATATATATATATATATATATATATATATATATAAATTATCCTTATGTTTTCTTTAAATAAAATTAACGACACAGTGTCAGGAAATATAGTAATGTAATGCTCTGCAAGGCATTCCTGTGAAGAACTGAAATTATTCCTAATATTTCCCTGAAACTTGAATGTATTAATTTCCTTGTTCCATATTAAATATTAGACTTAATTCATTCCTTGGAATCCACCTAAATTCTTACACCATTTAATGAAGAAATTAGGGACACAAACAGCTCTATTACAAAGCTAATAGGATCATTTTCAAAGGGAATTTCTGAGAGCATATATACGAAGTCAAAAGGAGCAAACTGTCAAATAATACATTCCTTTTTCAACGCCAACCCTTGTGATGACGTCATTGTCCACCTTATCACGTTGCTCAAGATTCGCTTGAGTTTTATTATTGACTTAAAGAAGATACAACTTGCGTCAGTCTTTGAAGGAATGGAAAATAATTATATCTCTTTCCTGTCCTACGGCTCTTGCTCCTAAGGTTTCAATTTCTTTGCTGCAAAACAATAAAAGAAACGCAATCAGCATGAAGTCTAGAACCCTGAAATAGATAAAAATATCTCAGACTGAAAATGAATTAAAATCCAGCAATAGTTTTTTTTCCAGATACTGTCATGGACAGGCAGACAGACATATATTAAACGAAGAGACAATGAGAACAATTAGCCTTCTGACAACGCTTTCTGTTTTAATGCAATTATATATATTAGGCACATATTTATATATATGATAGGAGGCAGTAAAGTAAAAATCAATATTGAGAACATACTACATAAAAACATGGTTATTAATTTAGTTTCCTAAAAATCTGTTACAATTTTATCCAGCTCCCCATCTCTAGTGCATAAGCAAATTCCCCTCATCAAACCCTCAAAGTATCTTACCTATAGATTTATGACTTTTTAATGGACGAGAGATGATGGAAGGATTCCCTTTGCTCCATGTAATTTGCAGTGGACTTTGCTTTCATATCATAATGAAGTAATCAATGCAGGGAAAAGCCAGGTAATCTTATCAGCGAGGAGAGAGAAACTTAAGTTATGTCTTCCTTAACTCAACATTTTGTGTATTTTAGGTTCTTACTTGTTTATATAAGCAAAGGAAGAGACGGGATTCTTATTATGTCTAGCACATTCGTGTTATGAGTATATGTGTATATGTATATATATATATATATATATATATATATATATATATATATATATATATATATAATATACAGGGTGTTTCGAAATTAGAGCCCCTCCCCTCTACAGCATAAACTAAAATTGATATGAACAAAAACAAAAGTAATTCAGAACAGGTATTTATTTAAGTTTCTCTCTGAGTATTTAATATTTTGTGTGGCCTCCATCTGCCTGTCCCACAGCCTGCATTCTTTTGACTCCTGAGAAAGGACTTCAGGCCTTCCAAGATTATCACTCTTTTCGTGATGACAGTCATACGGATTTTTGTTCCAGTTTCTTTTAACAAAGGATTCATCTCTTTTAATGTATTTAGCTATCCAGGAATGTGAAATGAAGGATGCGCCAGCATCCCTGGCCTCTCTGAAGGTTATAGCCCAGATTCGGTCAATCCATCTAATTTCCTCCGAGTCGTTAGCCATGGCTGTATCTAACTCCGCCACTCAGTCTGAAACTTAAAATAATATACTTGGATATAGGCTATAGCAGAAAACTTCATAACGTTCCACTTGTTCTTTGGAGGGGGCTCTAATTTTGAAACACCTGGTATATATATATATATATATATATATATATATATATATATATATATATATATATATATATATATCGGAGCCCATAAAAACGCCAAAAGGTTGAAAGTTATTGCTATATTTCAGAGACCAAACTTTCTCCCTCTACTGGCAAGTATATGAATGAAGTAAGGAATCCAGGCAGGCGGTATTTATACCAAGAAATCCAGAGGTCACCCGTTACGTCACTCCAGTTGATAGCTTCTTAATGTTCTTAATCGCTGGATGGAGGAAGATTTTATCTATAATATCTGAGTCCCATGATCCTTTTGATAGAATCACCATATTTCTTTGTTTAATCAGGCCTGATTCCACCATCTGGCTTTCTGTTTTGACAGAAAATATTTCATAGTCATATATATATAATCATGAAGCTACAAATGTCGCTTAATTTCAAATTCACGCTACCTCGGGAATATCCCCGATGGGGAATTATCACCGAAGGGGAATTTATAAGTGGTAAATGGATTGGTACTGCCGGGTCTCGATCCCTCGACACAGATACTTGTCCAGCGACTCCATTCGACAGTCTAAGCCACTGAGCCATCAAGAGAGGTATAAATTAATGCTGAGTCTGCTGTACTTGTTTACCCATCGAGAGCGGGGAAATTATACTTAGCTTCGGCATTAACCCACCTCCACCATGATAGTTCATTGGTACGTTTGGAACATGCAGCTCTATTTATGAAATTTTTTATCACACAGTGATTTATATACAATCATGAAGCTACAAATGTCGCTTAATATCAAATTCACGCTACTTCGCGAATATCCCAGATGGGGAATCATCACCGAAGGGGAATTTATAAGTGATAAATGGATTGGTACTGCCGGGTCTCAATCCCTCGACACAGATATTTATCCAGTGAATCCAGTCGACGGTCTACCCACTGAGCCATCAAGAGAGGTATAAATTAATGCCAAGTCTGCTGTACTTGTTTACCCGTTGAGAGCAGGAAAATTATACTTAGCTTAGGCATTAACCCACCTCCACCATGATAGTTCATTGGTACGTTTGGAACATGCAGCTCTTATTATGAAATATTTTATCACACCGTGATTTATATACAATCATGAAGCTACAAATGTTGCTTAATATCAAATTCACGCTACCTCGGAAATATCCTCGATGGGTAATTATCATGGTGGTGGGCTAATGCCGAAGCTAAGTGTAATTTCCCCGCTCTCGACGGGTAAACAAGTACAGCACTCTCAGCATTAATTTATACCTCTCTTCATGGCTCAGTGGGTAGACCGTCGACTGGAGTCGCTGGATAAGTATCTGTGTCGAGGGAGCGAGACCCGACGGTACCAATCCATTTATCACTTATAAATTCCCCTTCAGTGATAATTCTCCAAAGGGGATATTCCCGAGGTAGCGTGAATTTGATATTAAGCGACATTTGTAGCTTCATGATTGTATATCAATCACGGTGTGATAAAAATTTCGTATATATATATATATATATATATATATATATATATATATATATATATATATATATATATATATATATATATATATATATATATATATATATATATATATATATATATATATATATGTGTGTGTGTGTGTGTGTATGTAATATATGTGTATATATATACACATATATGAATATATTTTCTTCAAAACACCCAAGAACTGTACTAGCTAGCTCTTGTTCATCTGAAATATTAACACTTGCAACGAAAGCAGATATGTTGTCCCACGCGAACACACCAGGGAACTAGAAAAAGAACTAACACGTACCCTTCTAGTATACATAGAAACTACGTCAACCATGGCGGAAATTTCTTAGAAAAGGAAACTGTAAATACGATGTTCTAGTGACCTATATTGACGTAAGTCGCTGGGGTCAGCGTCATATCATATTCCAATATAATCAGTGATTTTATATATTTATAGTAACTGAAACGGATATTTATTTGACTGCCAGTAAAATAAAATTTCCAATATTAAAGATGGACAGTCTTCAAGTATGTCTTCAGCATAACATTATGAAGTAAATTCTCATTTTTATTTAATTCGTTGTTATTTTTTTTTGTGTTGTTTGAGTGAAAATATCAGAATATGTTCCTATGTAATTTCCAGCCTCGTCCAATGTAATAAAGTTATTATTTCTTGAAGAATATATATTTTTACTCACCGAAGCGAGGATATCAATTAATTTAAAATAATTTAAGGGATTTCTCAGTTATTACTCATATAAGCAAGGTATACTAAATAAATTATTGTGAATCAGTTTCACTTTCGTACAGTAAATTTATAAGATCATGCTCGTCATTTCTTATCTTCTGGGAGATGAAACGTTCTGGTGGTTTTAATGGCGCCATAAAATGAAGTTTTATGCCTCTCAAGCATGAAAGTAAGAACATCATTATCTTTTATTACTTTTCACTACCTCAGATCAATATTGCCATTAGCCTCAAATATTGTTTTTAGATCATTTTAATTTCAACATTTGAATATTCGGCTCAAGATTTTTAACGCTTCCAGTGAGAGATTAAGCAAATGTATAACAGTCTCTCTGCAGACAGCCACGCATCCCTATATTCTGACTTACGTTAACATGGTTTTTTTAAACTTGAAAATCATTCATATTTATGAACACATATTAAGAAAGAAACAGCGGGTTTAGAACAAAGAAACTCAGAGACACCCAGCCTAGTAATGTCATAAAAAATAAAGTACCCTTTGAAGATATATAGCCTTTGCACGTTTTAGACGTCAGTGCATAATTCACGGAAATATACATGATGTAAAAAGAATAATTTTGGCTTCAAGATTGAAAACTAGGCGTGACCTTCGTGTACCTTATGTTGAACAGGTCATTCTAAGTATATTATTGTATATTTAGAAATGAAGGAAGTACACATTCGTTCTCTAAGGAAAGGTTACTGTATTTGATCTTTTCTTGCACTTGACAACTGTTAGTTACTTTAACTAAAAATGGCATTGCTGACCAGTAAGGGATGTCCCTTATGAAGTGTGAGCAGAATCTAACGAATCGGCGCAGCTTGAAGATAATTATTTCATTGCATCGACAAGAGGATAAACTCTATTCAGAGTTTAAAATTAAATAATGTGCCAGTACTTTCAACTTATTTTACTGGAATCTATCCAGTGTTTAAACTTAAATAATGTGCCCTTATTTTCAGCTTATTTTACTGAAATCTATTCAGTGTTTAAACTTAAATAATGTGCCCGTGCTTTCAGCTTATTTAACGGATATCTGTTCATTGTTTAAGCTTAAATAAAGTGCCAGTACTTTCAGCTTATTCAACTGGAATCTATTCAGTGTTTAAACTTAAATAATGTGCCAATACTTTCAGCTTATTCAGCTGAAATCTATTCAGTGTTTAAACTTGAATAATGTGCCAATACTTTCAGCTTATTCAGCTGAAATCTATTCAGTGTTTAAACTTAAATAATGTGCCAATACTTTCAGTTTATTCAGCTGAAATCTATTCAGTGTTTAAACTTAAATAATGTGCCAGTACTTTCAACTTATTTAACTAAAGTTTATTCAGTGTTTAAACTTAAATAATGTACCAGTACTTTCAGCTTATTCAAATGAAATCTATTCAGTGTTTAAACTGAAATAATGTGCCAGTACTCACAGTTTATTTAACTATTAAGAAAAAAACGCCATTTAAAAAAATGCAAAACACCAAACATTTAAGAAAAAATTTACAACAAAAACTGCAGCACTCTGCCCGGGTAACTTTTCGTTTTGCTGCATTCGTTAGGCTGTGATGCACGTTGAATCGTTCCTGAATTCATTCCGTATTCTGAAAGTTCCTAACGCCACACGATCATAAATCAAGGTGATGGATGCATTATGACAAGAGCGAAGAAATAACTTGAAGGTGATTAAAACTTTCAGGCAGGTCGCGGGGAGAAAGAGAGAGAAAGAGAGAGAGAGAAAAAAGTACTGCGGCTTTTGGCAAATGACGAAAAATTGTTGAATTATGGATTACCTCAAATTTTTTCGAATTATTCATGAAATAAAGATTTTTCTTATATACATATATATATATATATATATATATATATATATATATATATATATATATATATATATATATAGGTATTTATACAAATGTGTATACACTTAAGAGCAGCAACAGGCATGCTCACACTGACATACATGTATACATACATATATGTATATATATATATATATATATATATATATATATATATATATATATATATATATATATATATATATATATATATATATATATATATATATATATATATATATATATATATATATATATATATATATATATATAGGGAGAGAGAGAGAGAGAGAGAGAGAGAGAGAAATAAAGGTTATATTTCATATATTTCAGGTGGAGACAACAGACAACGGATTGAGAGATACAAAGGAAATATATTTACAGAAGGATACAGGTCGATAAAGTTGAAGATTCTTGCAGAGAGTGCTTGTCACACGTCTAAATTAGGTGAGGTTAATCCCAGGATTATCTCTCGCACTCTCCTTTAATGGTTCTTTTAAAATATATTTCGTCGAAGACATGTGAATTCCACGAAACCTGATGATGTTGAAGCGGATTCTGTCATTTGGTTTTTGAACCTACAGCTGTGTTAAAATCAGTGAGTGACAGACACCAGTTCGATATGGTTCAGATGATTCATTTGTGTGAAGCTGTCTAAATTTTGATATCCGTACTTAACTGAATGTTTGTTCTCTATCAATATCTGTGATAGGGATTTGCCTTATCCTATATAAAATTTACCACAGTCAAGACGTGGCTGGAGATTTTCTAAAAACTGGTGTCTTTTGTTTTACTTTTTGTTAAATATTTACTTCCACTTTATTTATAGTATTCGGATAGTTCAAAAGAACTGGCACGTTCTAGAGGTTAGCTTGACATTTTCATGCTGTTCAGATAAAGGGTTTGATTTTGTTACCGTACCTGTAGGATTACCTTTTGGGACACGATAGATGATTCTGTTGAATCTGCAGAAAGCTGTCTTAATCACATTGTCCGGGTACTTTAGATAAGACGCTTTTTGTGATTCAGTTTAAATTCTTTGTCTAAATATTCTGAAAATCACATCTCGAGTACTTGTGAAAATAAATTGCAGAATTAACACAAAAATGTCAAAACCAATTCAAACTTTTCTAGGTGCCTTTTCTGATCGTGATTCTATTTAGTACAATTCCTATGCTCTGAATCTTTAAAATGTAGTCACGAAAGCATACGATGCATGCTAATTCCATGCACAAATTATATTTGCTCATTTCCAAGCATCGTGCTCACACATACCAATATACTTACCCTCACATACATACATATATACATACATACATACATGCACGTCCACAAAGATACATTTCTCTCTTCCATGGACCAGCAGTAGAATCTGTCTGTTGACTCTGCAATTCTCATAGTTTGTAACCCATATCACACCCAATGCACACCCTATGCATAACTATGATACAACCCTCTTGAAAGCTTTTGTGTCCTCAGGACATGTTTGGTATTCCCCTGTTATTTTTTTTCTTTTTTTTTTAGGTTCGTTCGTGGTAGGCCTGCAACTGTTGGAGTTTGGGGTATGGAATGCAGCTTTAGGGGAACCATTCTTGCAAAAGCGCAAAGCTCATTACGGTTTTCAGCCAATTCTAACAGTAAGTCTGACCATACATTTTTACTACTTGAAACATAAAAGCTCATTACAGTTTTCAACCAATTTTCTTACCAGTAACTCTGACCATACGTTTTTTATATCTTGATATATAATTATGTCTTCCTTATAATTTATTCAATTAAAGACACTAATAAAAAGTTCGATAAGGTTGTAAAAGTGCTGGAGTAATCATTTCATTAACACAGCGGTGAGGTCGGAAAGAATTATTTCTCCTTCACCAAGAAACAATTCTCACGAGAAATTTCCTCTCCAGAATCTTTAACGAGATTTTTTTTCTGCACGGGAGTTGAAAATATATATATTTCTCATGGGGTTGTTCTTTCAGCGATTTCATCTCTTTCGGCAGGTTTCTTTTTCAGTGTAATTCTTTCGCATAGTTCACTTGATCTATTTATAAGTTCTAAGTAATGATCGTGTATTTGCATTTTTGTTTCACTTTATCAGATGCCAACACATAATCATGTGTGTGTGTGTGTGTGTGAGAAAGAGAGAGAGAGAGAGAGAGAGAGAGAGAGAGAGAGAGAGAGAGGGGGTGGGGGGAGAGAGATCGTGTTTTGCAGCTGTCTTTGATAGAGGTTGTTAGTGTCTCATAGTTTATCTTACCAATTATTAGGATACTTTTTAAACTTGATTGGTCGCTCTGAATGACAAACTGAAATTAGAAAAAAAAGATTGACACTTGTCGATCAGAAAAAAAAGTGGAAATCAAGCAAGAGGATCCTTGATTTTTTTTTTGGAAGGGTTGTTAAAAAATTATGCTGGTCACCGAATGACAACATATATACAATAGCAAAGCTTAATGACAAACTGAAGTAAAAATAAAAAAAGACACCTGTAGCGCTTAAAAAATGTGGATTTCAAACAATGGGATTTTTTTTTTTTTTAGACAGAAATTATGTTATCGGTGTAAGATTCGTTGAAGAAAAAAGCTCAGCAGGGAATACGGGGCAGTAAAGGGAGCTTGAAGAAGAGGGGATGCATTACGGATAATGAAGAAAACGGGCGATTGGGTCGGGAAGGAAAAGAGAGATGAAAGACAAATGAGGCCCATTACGCGGGTCAGTCTCTCGGCCAACCACTTCATGGAGCGCTTCCTTTTCCTTCCTTTTCTCTGATCTTTTTCTTTTTATTTTAATTCTCGTTGAATGAAAAACAGCAAAAATTTCATTAGAAGTAAGTAGATTTCGAGAAAAATGTTTTTATGTTAATAAAACAATACTTTTGTTGTTACCTTGTTCTGAAGTGCCTCTAAGTTTTCTGATAGCATTAACTTCAGTGTCAATTATCGATGAAGTATTTTCACTTTGTTAGTGCCATATAAGTTTCATCTGGGAAGCTTTTATTATGATTTTTTTTATTAGGAAACCTACTCAAAATAGACAGTTTTATTTTTAAAAACTAAAAAGGATGGAAAAATAAACTGAAGAAACAGAACTAAAAATTATTTAATGTCTACACTCACAGACACAATGCAGATTACGTAACTGTTTTCTACTAGTTTCTTTAGTGTTAAAGCAGATGGAATGGGAAGAAAATATCGAAATGTAATCCACTAGGCAGTGGTTTAGTCTGCTGGGGATAAGGCGAATTTCTAGGAAGACAAATGCTCTATTGATTGGCTGACCTCGTTCCATGTTACTGATCCATTATTCACTCCCTATTGGAATCACTTGACCTAATGATTCTGGGTACGTGAAAATCCTCAGGGTTACTACTGACTATTTGACATTTTGCTTTATCTGCTTGATAAATCAACTTCTTCTATTGTGGCCAGAACGTAAGACATCGTTTGTATTGTTTTCCATATCGAATCAGAAGTTATTGTTGATAAGTCATATTTTCGAAGTCAGATCTTTATCAATTTCGGTAAATTCTTTTTAAAATGTGATTAGATTCTCTTCGAAAAATATCATGCTCGACTGTTATTATTATTATTATTATTATTATTATTATTATTATTATTATTATTATTATTATTATTATTATTATTATTATTATTATGTTAAAGGTAATGAATAGCAACTACTGTACACACTGTAACAAAAGACAAAAGAAAATGGGTTTTTATCAGCATCATCATTATTATTATTATTATTATTATTATTATTATTATTATTATTATTATTATTATTATTTTGAACATGAAGACCGACAAAAACTGAAACAAATCATAGTATCGAAAATTAGCGTGAATACGTAAAAAATGAAATTGTTAACCATGAGAACTTTGAGCCCAGTGTAACGTCAATAAAACAGTGAAATTAAAAGTTAGTAGATATTTAGTGTTTGATACATAAATACTCGAAAATTTGCACGGGTATTATTCATGCGCACGATAAAACGTATGTGTTGATAAGTCACCTGATCTTAGTTTTTTTTATGTGCAGTGAACGATAATATATGTACTGATAGAAAGATACGAAAGTACGTTGCGTGTAAACACCGAAGCCCCCTAACGGAGAATTTAACTAAAACTTTTTCATATTTCATAACCATTATATATACCTGGGATATATATAATGCCTAAATTATCGAAATTAGCTTAAATTGAATGTTATTGTAAAAAAGAATGGCCGCATTCTGTTGCCCCACCCGTTGTGAAGTTGGTTGCAGATGGACCAATAATTGCCATTAACCATTAATGGAATTAAAACCGATGTTTTTTTTATGAGCTGAATAGTAATAATTGGCTCGTGAAAGGACTGTCATTTGCAATCATATTCAGCAACTTTGTAATAAAAAGATATTTTTTCCGCCTAGTCTTTTAATCATCTTATTTCTATCAAAGCAAAATGATATAGACATGGTGCAGACACAAAACTGCCATAATTTCGCTACCTACGTCAACAACATTACGAGATCGTAATGTGTTCCTCTGTATAAGAGAGAGAGAGAGAGAGAGAGAGAGAGAGAGAGAGAGAGAGAGAGAGAGAGAGAGAGAGAGAGAGAGATAAGCGAGCATTAAGGAAACGGACGAAGATCTGTGCTGCAAGTTTTATTATTATTATTATTATTATTATTATTATTATTATTATTATTATTATTATTATTATTATTATTATTATTGTTGTTGTTATTGTTGTTGTTGTTGTTGTTTTCTTTTGTTATTTTTTAGTATGGCTGCGCTTTCATTTACAAAAGTCAAGTAATCTATTCAATTACAAAGCAAGTTTCAAAGACCAAAGGGATGTTCAGTTAAAATGAGAGAAGAGAAAGCAAAAAAAAAAAAAAAATGGCGTAATATACACTCACAACAAAATTTATGTCCCATAGTTTTGCAGTATAAATTCGCAGTAAAACAAGTTTCCTCAGCAGAATAGGTATATGATACTCTGCAGAACCAGTACTAAATTCTCATATCGAAGGGGCAGGCAAAAAAAGCTAATGTAATGATTTATATGTACGAATGGCAAACCGTATATCACATGATGATATACTTGGAAATATTTCTGTTGCCTCTGACATTCAATTAAAACTATTTCAACAGTGATGAAACGAAAGATTTGAATCATACGTTACTAGTGCTGTCCTCTCCGCTAATATAGAAACCCTTATCACCTATATGATTATATCTAGAAGCCGCAATGACATATTCTTTATGTGCCATGAATGCTTATAGCAAATAATCCGAATCATTTAGAGGAAAGTTACATAATATCATGAATCCTGGACTGATACGCGATACAAGATATGCTAATCAGTGGGGTCCCAATTAATACTAGTAATCAAAACATTTTTTCTGTCTCTAATCATTCCTAGGAATGTAATTTGATATCACTGCATGTTACGTTGTGTTTTCTACTAATCATAATACTTCCTCATTAGAGAGGGAATTGGCCGTTACGCAAAACGTTCATTAAAACTGTTATTCTGCTTTAACAGGCTCGTATTAGGTGACGCCATTAGCAAAGGTTTCATAGTCGCTGAACTATTAATTCAGTCTTTTTATATATTTTGTTTTTTTTTCCTAGCTAAGTAACGTTAGAAAACCTGACGGGTGGAGCTTAGTGCAGTTTCAAATAAAAATTAAATGTTCTCTAATCAAAAAGTGATAAACATCTGACCCGACCCTTGTCTCTTTGATTCCGGGACACACGTAGATAAACAGACACATACCTATCTCTCTCTCTCTCTCTCTCTCTCTCTCTCTCTCTCTCTCTCTCTCTCTCTATATATATATATATATATATATATATATATATATATACATACATATATATATATATATATATATATATATATATATATATATATATACATATATATGTATATATATATATATATACATTACATATACATATATATATATATATATATATATATATATATATATATATATATATATATATATTACATATACAGAGCATATATATATATATATATATATATATATATATATATATATATTGCATATATGTGTGTTAAAACTGTGAGAAAAGAGTATACTTTTGATGAATAGTTATAAACAAAATATAGATAGATCATAAAATTGAACTATCTACATTCAATTCAACATGGACGCCAGAAACCAGAAGAGAAGCAGAAATTAGTGAAATAAAAATCTAGGACTTTTCCTTGCAATTCCCTGAACAAGTTAGCTCTCTGATTAGCCAAGCCTACACACCTCTGGAAAAATAGTGAAAATAACACAAAAAGGACAGTGCATTCCAGTTCTGCAGCAATGGAACCCACTGCACAAGATTGCAGTTTTTCATGCTGCGCAAAGGCTGTGGCCCAAGTGAAGTTATTGCTGGATGACCCCTTTCCAACTCAAAGAAACTATGTGAAATTTGAATTAACCACAGAACATGGCAGCGCGCAAGGTCACCTCAGTCAAGCAGAACAAATCGAAAGGAAGGGGTGATGAATCTCCTCATTTATCTAAAGATAACTTGGATTAGATAACAAGGAAAACATTCTCATTGCAAAAACAGCATGTAAAATAGAATATCAGTTTTAACAGGATTCAGTGAAAAATATATTAATATGGTTGAAACTATCATTATTATTTGGATCGTAAGGTTACCAAAGGTGTTTTTGTTTCATAATAATAATAATGATAATAATAATAATAATAATAATAATAATAATAATAATAATAATTATTATTATTATTATTATTATTATTATTATTATTATTATTATTATTATTATTATTATTATTATTTTCAATGCGAAATACCGCAAGAAATACGTAAATATACGTGGAATGGAATTTAGAGAAAAATACAAACTAAAATGATAATATAAAATTGTAATGTTTGCTGATAATATGGGCAACACATTATCCACATAATCTGCACTCATTATTATTATTATTATTATTATTATTATTATTATTATTATTATAGTATACATTTCTTCAATACGAAATACCTCCAGGAAACTTGTAAATATCCTTGGATTTAGAGATCAAAACAAATTAAAAACGATAATTCACACAATCCCAAGCACCAAAAAGTACCAAAAGTGATCCTTACTCACCTGACGACCTAATTTATGAACGTCACATCAAGGATCACATATTCATTTACCATTGGCCTCCAAATAATATTAGCGTTTACGAAACGACCTACACGGGTAAAATGATAACGGATAAAATGATAACCGCTTCATGTTAGCGTTAATCACTTTAATCGGGAGAGCTCCGTAGTAATTGCACGGTACATCACCGGAGGAGCATTTTCATAAAGCATTTTCATAAAGCATTTTCACAAAGCATTTTCATAGAGGATGATAAAAAGCAACGCGTCGTTTGCCCTGTCAATATGAAATGGTAATTGCATTTCTGATTGCTGCTGCGAGTTTCCGAGATAACAAAAAAAAAAAAAAATGGGAAGATAACGACATTAATGTTGATAATGCCAGGACTAAATATTGATAATAGAATTGGGCCGATCGATGAATTAGGTTTTCAATGGGAATGTGATTTGTTTACTTTAGGAATTAGGTAGAATTATATGGAAAAAAAATTAAGAAGATAACATTAATGTTGATGATGCAAAGGCTAAATATTGATGATAAAATTGGGCTGATCTATGAATTAGGTTTTCAATGACAATATGATTGGTTTATTTTAGTAATTAGGTAGAATTAGATGAAAAAATTTTAAGAAAATAACATTAATGTTGATAATGCCAGGGCTAAATATTGATGATATAATTGGGCGGGTCGATGAATTTGGTGCAAACTGGAAATAAGTTTGGTTTGTTTTGGGAATTAGATAGCAACAGTTGTTTGAATCATACAATTTGATTTTGGTAAATTCAAGCCATATTTTCTAGGCCTTTTGTTTTTTGTAAGTTTCTTCAACGACTCAATGAGAATATAATAAATTTAAGGCATATTTGCTAGGGTTTTTTTTATTTTATATAATAAATTCAAGGCATATTTGCAAAGGTTTATCTATTTGTTTCTTAACAAGAATAACGCCACAGGAGATACAAAAGGCGTAAGAGAAGAAAACCTTTGCCTGGCGCGACGAAATGAAATATATATCATGTACTCGCAAGAGCCTGGGAGTCAAAGCAAGAGAGTAAACACTGAAGAAGGCTCCAGACTGACTCGTCTCGCACTCACGTCGTTTGTGTCTAAGAAGATAAAAATAAATCTCTTTCGCCCTGGCATACCTGAATGAGTTGTTCTTAATCTCTCTCTCTCTCTCTCTCTCTCTCTCTCTCTCTCTCTCTCTCTCTCGGTGTGAAGTGTGGTTATACAGCCGTGAAATTTTAAACAAAAGAAGACTTACGCTTTATTTTGCCTTCGTTTGTTTGTTTGTTTGTGGTGTGACTTTCGGGAAAAGAGAGTGGGTTGCCAACGCGGACGAAGACTCGTCAGAAATGAAACACGCCTCCCGCGCGAATAAGCAAAATGGTTTTGATTTAGCTTTCCAAACCGTTCAGATCCTTATTTTCATAAGGGATTACCGCCAGACAGATGTTTCACGAATAGTTCACAGGAAAAATTCAGCTGCTCGTCTTAGAAATATATCAGCTCTGATGGCGTCATGCGTCACCGACCTTGATCTGAAATCAAATACATTATTTTTCAGCAAAGCAAATTACAAGCTAAATACTGTATATACTAAATTGGAGTCACATGAAATTCATCCTCTTACGAGAGTAATATGACAGCTCGAGAAATTTGTAGCTTCCTTCGTAGGAAATAAAGGTAACTTGTTGATAAAAAAAAAAAAAACAGCACGGGAAGGCATATTGAGCATTGATTAATAAAGATATATATATATATATATATATATATATATATATATATGTATATATATATACATATACAGTATATATATATATATATATATATATATATATATATATATATATATATTATATATATACATATATATGTGCGTGTGTGTATGTGAGTGCCTGTATGTACCCATGTTCGTGTATATTCTTGAGAAAATAATACGATGATTACCAAAACTAAGAAAATTATAATTTTTGAACATTCTATTTATTCACCTAACAAATATCATTTCACTGATTGTCGTCTATCAGTGTAGAGTCATAATCGAGAATTAATGAATGCGTATAACAAATTTTAATAACACATTTGAATAGAAACGAATCAACCCTTTATCCCATCAAGCTCATTGAACGATAATGCCCAAATCCTTGAAAGCCTAGAATATATGCTTTTATAAACCTCGGAAAAATCTAAATCCTGGGTGTCTCGGCGACCATACAGAGTAATTAATGGACATCTACAAGAGCGAAGGTTGGGGACATCTCAGATGACAAATGGCCGAGGGGAAGGCTCAGGTATTACACTGAGGAAGGAACCTTCGATTTTTGTATAGTGGAAACGCATAAATCTCCTCCCATCTCGTATAACTTCCACCCTTTGAATGCTGCCTGTTATGTGGTAATGTACAGCCCACGCCACCAGCGACGTCTTTTCATTTAACGAGATGCGTTCCTCCGTGGTTGTCCGTATTCTTACTGAGGAAGATCGGACCTCAGATATTCTTCGGTATTTCGAATACCAATAGCCAAAAAGGAAGACAAAATTTAAAGTATGAAGGACAAGAGAATAATAAGTGCAGAAAAATCACAGCATTAATAAGACCGCCGTCTCCATCACACAAGACTCACCTTCAACAACAATAAAAGCAACGTCAAGAAACAACAATAAAAATGGATTAACAATAAAGTCACTGTAAACAATTTTAACAAATATAAGTTTGGTAGCAGAAACTTGTGCAATGTTAATCTCAAAAACACAAATCTAGGGAAGTTGATTAATATTTCACAACAATATATTTTTACCTATCACCCACATCACTTATGAATGTCATATTCTGTTGGGCGTTCTTGCGTTTTGCAAAGTTTTAGTTATAAATGTCAAAATCCTTTCACCAATTCTTCCCAAAGTAGTAACAATAACTTTACTTTGCTATACGTTTAAATGAGCGTGGCGAAAGCACGGTCTTGCAAGCAGAACCAACACAAACCAGATGATTTACTGTCCACAGAGACAATCAGTCTTGAAAGACAATGAAAAATGTCCACCTGTTTCTTGACCTATTTACTTGCTTAAATATTAAAGAGTCTATTGTTTGATATCATCCCCGAAGAAACACCAAATTTACCAGTTTCGGAGACCCAACAAGAAGTAAGACAAACGACGTTCCCAGAGAATTGCTAAGAGACTATTGAGCAGTTCTAGAGTTACCTGAAAGAATAACAAGCTGTTTTTTCATTTTTCAAAGATGTTGTCCTAAATTTATTATTATTTCGTTGTTTATTCAGGCTGAAGAGGCCAACTGATCAAATTGGCGAAAGCTTCCTGTATACAGCAATATACTGCATGCATACTACTGCGGACTTTATTTTTCCAATAGTCTCTTATTGATCCGCGCAGAGTTTAATAAAGTATTTTAGTCAACCC
>NC_089790.1:23127500-23150000 GCF_040412425.1 Macrobrachium rosenbergii
AAGGCGTTGCTTGTCAGCCTCTCCACTTAGCTAACCCGCTTCAGACCTAAATCTGAACTTTTGAGACTTGACTTAATGCTCTACTTGTTTTGTCTTGCTAAAAGTTTGCATTTCCTTTTCCTTAAAGCTTAGAGCTCTCTGTAGAACTGTTGACTGTAAGGGAAAGCTTACTTATTATTTTTGCCAACAGTGACACAACACTTAGCTAACCCCTCTCTGGCCTAAACCTGAACGTTCAAAATTTACTTAATGCTCTACCTGTTTTGTCTTGCTGAAAGTTTGCATTTTCTTTTCCTTAAAGCACAGAGCTCTCTAGAACTCGTTGACTATAAGCGATAACTAATGTATCTTTATCAGTCATGACTTAACAGCACTGACATCTATTGCAATGATATCACTGCTTTTCTTAGCTGCAATGTTGGGAGATCAAGCTATTCTAAGTAATTCAGTTCACCATCATTTATATGTAGCTAATTAAATACCCTGTAATCAAAATTTTACTATGTACTATAATGACTTCCTATTCCTACATCCGAATTTTTTTGTGAGCTCTCGCATCATGTCAATATCTATCTTTCTTTTTCTGTTCAAATAAATATTCACCAAGTAATTGTAAAGCCTCCCACAAATTAATTATCATATATTATAATGATGTGTAGAAAGGAAATAAAATCTTCGAAAGTAGTCGTTAACGTGATGATCTGAGAAATTAAAAAGAATTATAATAGCACGCTCTGTTCGTAACATTCAAATAATAGCAAATGATAAAAACCAGTCAATTAAACAATGCAGTAGCCATTATAATACTTGGTATCATAATTATTCATCTTTCCCAGATAATAATGAATCCATGACATCAAAATATCAAATGATGTCACGGATAAATATGCTCTATAATACGAAAGCCTCTTATTCAATAAACTAGTCAGTAAATATATTACTATGCATGAGTCGGTTTTTCTATTGCGAGGACAAAAAGTAAGGGATAATCTCGTTTCACTAAAGGTCACGATGAATTAACTCAGTCTCTCCCTACGATTAATTGTTTAAATTCGGCCAGGGAATTAATTTTTTTTAATACGAATGATCCCCCTCTTCGCTTGATTAACGCGTCATCCTTTGTAAACTAGGTTATGGTAGCTCGACTGTAATTGATTTTATATATATATATATATATATATATATATATATATATATATATATATATATATATATATATATATATATATATATATATATATATATATATATATATATATATATATATATATATAATTCGTGTGGAGTGGCATAGCCGTTATATACAACACTTATGCTGATGGACAATTAAGAATTGCTCTTCTTGTACATATTTTATTTCCCGACGTTTCGTAATTCTCATCTCTAAAATGGATAAAAACAACACATAATTAGCATAAAACTCAAACTGAAAATTTTTTACACTTAAAATTATACATAAAAAAAGAAGATATATTAAAATTCACAAACTATTGGACCAATCTTCCACCAGAGTAAAAGAAACATAAGTGGAAGGAAACTAACAAATAAAAAAGAAGAAAATACGCCTTAAGACAAGAAAAGGGGAATGGCTGTTGATTGAGTGTTTAATGGGGAAACAAGTTGTTTGATCAATAAGGACTCTAAAATGGGTAATTCCTGAGTGTTGGGTGTTTGTCCGATGATTTTAAAATCTTTATTTTCAATGTATGTTTTGCTGCTTTTAGCATGAGTTCTTATATTGGAATGCTCCGGGTTCGTGAGTCTGCTGCCTGTCCGGAAACTGACCCCTCTATGACAGTCGATGCGCTCCTTCAGCAGCCTCCGTGTGGATCCCACACAAATCCCCGAGTTACACCTGGGGCAAGTATTTATATACTCACAAGAGGACATGAAAGGGCACAGACGATCTTTGAACTGAAAGAGAGAGCGGATGGTTAAGGGATTTCTAGGAATCAGGTTAGCTTTTATAGCAGGAAAATGATCTTGTATTACCTGAGTGAACTTTCTTTTAAAAGAACTATCACAGCCATAGGGGAAGCTGGCATAAAATTCCAGCTAATTATGTGTTGTTTTTATCCATTTCAGAGCCCTTGAAGATGTAATTATATATATATATATATATATATATATATATATATATATATATATATATATATATATATATATATACACATATATGAGGTTATCAGTCGAGAAACATGCCAGGCGCCATCCTGGGTCAAAGTATTTTTTAATTTAATTTATTATATTTTAAAAATGGCACTTGGCATGTTTCTCGACTGAAAAGCTCATATATATACATACACACATATATATACACATACATATATATTTATGTATATACATACATATATATGTATATATATATATATATATATATATATATATATATACATATATATATATATATATATATATATAGGTGTGTGTGCGTGTGTGTGTTTGTCCCTTAAGGCTCAACAAGAAACCTTCTTTGAACATTTTAAAAATAGTTTTTTATCGAAATACGATCCAACTATAAAAAAAAAAGACCAGGATACTTTTTATGCTCACTATTACTTTAAGGCCTCTCAACCTTCACAAATGATTATGGATTAGTCTGGTAGCCTTTGATCGTTCCTCATTATTATTATTATTATTATTATTATTATTATTATTATTATTATTATTATTATTATTATTATTATTATTATTATTATTATTATTATTATTATTCAGAAAATGAAACCTATTCATATAGAACAAGTCCACTAAAGGGGCCATTGACTTGAAATTCAAGCTTCCAAAGAATATTGTGTTCATTAGGAAGAAGTAAGAGGAGGTAAAGGGAAATACAGAAAGAAGTGATCCCATTTATCAAAAAAGGAAACAAATAAATTACTAAACTAACAGATAGATAAAAATGTATTAAAATGCGAAGAGAATAGTCCTCATGAGGATAAATCCTTCTGTTACTGCAATCAATGGGGAAACAAATCTAGAATTATGTATGGGTACATATATTTAAAAATAAATTTCTACAGAGAGCTTGGAAATCGAACAGATTCCCGAAAGCTCCTTTTAGAGATTTATTTTTATATGTATGAACCCATACATAACTGGATTTGTTTCTCCATTTCAAGACTCATGCTGCTACGAGTATTGTTTTATTGGAACCAATATTATTCCTCTGTTGTGTGAGCGAAGTACGAAAGTCTACCCTAGGTCTCATACTCACTTACTTAGGTGCGGACACTGGGTAACTGGCCCTTGCTGGCATAAGGCTTGATTATCTAAACCAACCAAGTGCCGTTGTTATTCAGTTATCCAGAAGACTCACAGTAGCCTCTAATATCCAAGAATGTATTATTGTCATCATGCAAGGATAAGACTCTTTTATAAGAATCCACTGCAGATCAGAGTTGTATCCTTTGATTTATTTTTATATTTCATTTTTTCAATATTCCTGTATATTTATTTTTCTGCACATGAATTATATATAAGTTACTTACTCTGGGTAGGGATACATTTTGGGTAATATTTTTCCCTTACTAGGGAGAGTATTCATAAAACATGAGATACGCAGGAAAATATTCACAAAGGTTAAGTATACTTAAAGGTGATGTTTCTTCCAGTCCCGGTAGGATGTGTTCACCACCACAATATTCAACATAATGTATTAAGGGTTAGCAAAGTAGTATAAATGTAAAGGAGTCAGAATACACTGCGGTTCTAGTGATTACTTTATATGGGTCCTGTGATATCAAACTCTAATCCGGCTGGTCAACCCAGTGGTTAGGCTTTATTGCTGTAGCCTTGTTAATCATTGCAGTGCCGGACGAGTCAATTCAGTATTATTGTGGGGCGTTTCTTAAGTAGCATTTACATCACATAACTGATGGGCAGAGCCATCTGTACTGATCCCTTGATTGTGGAGAGTAGGAGGTACGTCTAGACCAGTGGTTCTCAAACGGGGGGTAATCACCCCCGTGGGGCTAATGAAGCCGTTTCTGCGGCGTGACGAGGCACTTTCTAAAAGTAATACTTTTTTTTGAGTAAAATTAAGTAAATTTATCAATAATAATACTAAATTTGTAATAAAAGGAACAATGCAGTAATTTTAATTTTTTGTCAAAGGTATAATGTCTAAAATCTAAATTCTTTATTTCTTAAGGTTGAGTAACAGTAAAATTAATTTCTTACATACAAAATGCATTAGAAATTAAACATTCCAATATTTTTCTTTCCTTTATATTATAACTTCACATAGCTGAAGAGGAATAGGGTAGGGGTAATGGTGATCTATCACACCACTGGCCCCCGGGGGTAACGAAACCAACAAATTTGGGAACCACTGGTCTCGAGTATCATTCAGGGATGTTAAGAGGCGCAACTTGAATCATTTCATTGGCCAGATGTTATGAAGCAAGGCAACCCCAGCCAGTCAACAACATTTGATGACTTTTATAAGGATTATTGGCCACGAACAAAATGCAATTATTAAACCGCATTTTCCTTTAGCTAAAAGAAAGGTCTGATAATCTAACTTCGTACAAGAGACAAGTGTAGACCACTTAAGTGACGTGTAAAATCATCTAGTAATGATATTTTCAGACACTCCTGGCATTATACCCATGGTACATACAATAAAGTAACAAAATATTCTTTTAACAAGGGAAATGTTTGAGCAAGCTTTTATTGGAAAATAAATAAAATGGAAGGCACAGAAAGAGCTTGTTAATGCATAATTCATGAAAGGCAATCAAACATACAACGTTTGGCAATCCCAGAAAGAAGAACTGGCGACATACGGGAAAGTAAAAAATTCGACAAAAAAAAAATAAGTATTTCTTTTTTATAATGGTGAATCATGGACCGTGTGTCGATCCGTTTGTTTTATCGTTTATTTCATGGGGATCGCTTTTAATATTATTCACTGATGAATCATCAGTTCTTTTTTATTATTAGTTGATACTCTACCACTAGAGGCTGTCTGATCCTTGTCTACTTTTATTTAGCAAGACAAAATCAATTGTATTCAATTTTTTTTTTCAGTGTTAATCAGAAACATAAGGCATTACTGTTATTATATCAATTTTTGATAGACTGCTGTAACAGCAGTATTGCTACCCAAAGAAATGCTAGTGACAGAAGGTTGTAGCATTTAGCTACGTAGAATTTTTTAAGGAAAATTATGTATATATTACCCAAGTTACTTTATACAGATATTTTTGGGACATTCGTATTATACATTTCACTGTAAAAACTAGGGTCACATTTCATCTAATATATATATATATATATATATATATATATATATATATATATATATATATATATATATATATATATATATATATATATATATATATATATATATATATATATCTGTGTGTATATATATTCTTTAAAGGATCTGAGTAATTAGAAACGTTACCTATTCAGATTGAAAATTACAAAATCACGATCTTATGTTCAGTATTCATTTTCCTTTAATACGAAGTTAATCTAGGATATTGATGAGTCCCTGGTTTATGCAATGGTTCTGCGGAATCTACGATCTTTAAAGATAAGAAATCATATTATATTCCCGTCAGTGATGTAAGCCAGTGAAATCAGATTAGTTCAGAGCCTCACATAGAATGTAAATATGCGATATGTTGAGAGGTAAGAATATAAACAGCGTGATCTAAAGTAATGCTCTTACGGTGGACATAATCCTTTTGGAAATCATATAAGTGGATTACTGGTGCGGTTTTCAAAACAGCGAAATATTCCCTTTCAATTGAAAGTGTGGATTATCTCCACTTCTTCATTCATTTCTGTGGTCATGAATTAAATATAAATATAGTATACCTAGGATATTGATAAATAATATTAAATGGGACTGGAAAAAGTGAATGCGAGAGAATTTCACTTAACTAAACATGGTGTTTCCTTAATATTCCCTAGGATATTTTTTTCTTACGTTACATTAATCATAGAATATTCTCTTTTCACTATTAATCTGACGGGTGATGTGTATAAAATGCAACACTAAATACTGTTCTAATGTGCAGGTTATGTATTATCTCAAAACGAATAAAGCTGTGAATGAACGTATGCCGCAAATAAAGTATTTGCTGAGTTGAACAGACTGGGTGCTTTACTTTAACACTTTATGTGATATTCAGTTTATGTAAAACTATTTTAGATTCACCAAGTCAGGTGTTTCGCTCATATTCATGTATTCCACAAGGATCCATATTTTCACCTGCACAAAATTTTCACAACACCCCTTTTACGTCTCTAAATTTTGTACCATTTCAACCTCTCTTATTGTACATCATATACTCTGCAATCATATTTTATTGACAACTTTAATCGTCCATCCTTTTATTTACATCCAGCATACATAATCTGTTTGCATAATGGGAAATGGGTTAGCAATCCTTTCCTGTGTTCCAGTTTCTTCCGTTAGCAGTCCTCCTCTCTTCCAAACTTTTTGCATAAACCTACAGCTTGAACCTTCTTAAACTCCCCTTTTCTCTCATTCTCTCACTCAGTCTTGACCCCTCTCATTTACTTCCACTACCGGATCCAGTGAGGGTGGGCCATGTGGGCACGTGCAACCCCCCCATGGAAATTAATGACAAAATAATAATATTGAAGATTTAGATAATAATAACATAAATTGGAAATCTAAAAATGAGAAAAAAATACAAAATTCTATTATAGAAATAATAATAAAATTTTGAGGGAAAAAATAATAATAATCTTAATGTATACTGGCAAGAGACCCTCCTTCAGACATGTACTATTGAATGTGATTGCTGCGTCAACTGTATTAATCTTGTTGAGAGTTTTCTCTATATTTCTGATTACTGCTTTCTTTCTGGTACTACATCTGGCGATGTAGTGAATGTGATTGCTGCGTCAACTGTATTAATCTTGTTGAGAGTTTTCTCTATATTTCTGATTACTGCTTTCTTTCTGGTACTACATCTGGCGAGTAACGTGACGATGTGATTCATCTTCCGAAGGTAGAAGTCAATATACTGGAATTTTTTCGTCAATAATTATGTATTTACAAAGTAAGTCAAATAAGGAAGACATGATCCATAGAGTTATATATCTCATACAGTGTAGACAAATTCGGGTATTTGTCAAATCAATGATATAGCCATCGTTTCATTCGGCTTCAACAGAATATGATCATGGCAGTAGTTTGGAGTAGAATGATGGCGCAATGCAATGCAATGGGGGGGGGGATAGGATAGAGTGAGGGTTCGATTTCAAATCGATTTAAACCCCTAAGGGTCGCCCGGAAGGAAGATAAGATTTGGAAGGGGGTAAAAGGGGGTGAAATGAAGTTATAAGGGGAAAGATAAAAAGAACGGGCAGACCCATTTGTCATTGTGTATGTAGTGTAATGTTTGTAGTAATGTAATGAGGGGGGGTATAGGGTAGAGTGAGGGTTCGATTACAAATCGATTTAAACCCCTAAGGGTCCCTCGGAAGGAAGATAAGGATTGGAAGGGGGTAGAAGGGGGTGAAATGAAGGTATAAGGGGAAGGATAAAAGAATGGGACAGACCCATCTGTCGTTGTGTGTGTAATGTGATGTTTTTAGTTCTTTATTTTAATGTTGATGTTGGTTCGACCTGTTGAGTGACGTGAAATAATTGAAAACTGTTAGGAGGCTTGAGAACGTTTTACTAGTTTTAAGGTTCCAATATTGGATCGTCCTCCCTCTCTCCCTCCCTGCAGGGGGGGAGGGAGGGGGACTCAGACCACGGTGCTATACAGAAGTTAGGAATGTGCTTGGGTTAGTATGTTAGTTTTATTTTCGGGCTCTCTTCCCGATGGATTGGTAGTTGCAGTGTTAGTTTCCAGAGTGGGTGCTGTGAGAGTCTAAACTACTATTGGTGCAAGACAGGAGCCACCTGGGACGAGTGCTATAGAAAAGGAGTGCTCTTTTTTTGGTTTATTTTTGCAATTTTCTTGAGATTAAGTGTTCCAGGTGGCAGCAAGGTGAAACTTATTCTATTTCTAATTCTATTCACAATCCTAACCTTAACTACTAAACTTAACTCTCGTGTTAATCGGGGACTTAGTAACTATAGTTTTGTCGGGGGAGGGTTGAAGATACCAGCGTATAATGACACTGGTATTTCCAGATCGCCTCCTTTCCCTTAGTCTTTTTTTTTTTTTTTTTTTGCGGGGGAGGGTTGAAGGTACCAGAGTATGGTAGTTCTGGTATTTCCAGGTCACCTCCTTTCCCTTACGTTTTTTTGCTTTTTGTTTGCGGGGGCGAGCTAGCTAAACAAGTTCCCGAGGTACCTTGTCTTTCTAGGCATCGCCTTCCCTGTTAGTGGGGTCTACTCATTTTATAGTCGATGGGTCAGCAGGAGGCAAGTCACATGCTGAATTTTCATTGGCTGGTGGCGCGATGCTGGTCTCTTATTGGTTGGAGAAAGTTCCCCTTAAGCCACTTCTCAGGCTTGAAGCTTGTGTCTCTGCAGCCTGGCAGACCGACGAGGCTGGAGCATGACGTCACGGGGTGGTGCATGACGTTGGATGACGTCACTGTTGCTCGGATTCTCACTGGCTGCGGGGATGCTCGTCTCATCGGGTATTACAAGGCCGGGGATGTCGCTCGTTCTGGTATTACTTTTTTGTCCTGGTATTATTCGTCTCAAATTAGTGGGGAGGAAGAGCACTTCCTGTGTCGTGTTCAGTGGTGGTTTGTCTTGCTGGGTGAGAGGCACTTCAAGCAAGCGCAGACGTCGCTGGTCGTGGGCCCTCCCGATTATCTTGGTGTTCTTGATAAATTTGTCGTGGGAGATGGCTTCGTAGTGTGAATTTCTTGCATGATTCCTTATTGCACCTTCTTACACATGCCAAGAGATCCTCTTCAACAGTTTCATGGTGGTCATTCTGATGTAAGGGCCGGGACATCCACGGGCAGGGCATGAAAACTGGTAGACCACGTTCGCCTGCTTCAAAGGGTCTCTTGTCGGCGGAGACAGGTTATATATATATATATATATATATATATATATATATATATATATATATATATATATATATATATATATATATATATGTATATATGTATGTATGTATATATATATATATATATATATATATATATATATATATATATATATATATATATATATATATATATATATATATATATATATATAATATGAAGATTGGTGGCCCGCCCATGAAATTTTTCTGGATCCGATAGTGTTTGCTTCCTAATACCAGTGCGATTCAAGAAGCGTTTGTTGTTACTTCATCTGCGATAGAAGCCGGTGAACAATGGTATAGCTGAGAATCACTAAGGTAACTTATAAGGGCCAAGATGTTATTGCTAAATGCAGACTTGTTTCTTGATTACGTCATTGATGATGTCATCGCGTTAGTACAAACAATTTTTTTTATCGCTGAAGGATTTATTGTTATTTGAAAAAACAAATTAAGAAAAGGCCACACATTGAATGATCAAGGTTTATAAAACTTACAATTTTTTAGCGTTGTGATTTTGTGAGCTTTTCTGCTGATGACTACATATTATTTTACGTTTGATATGTTGTTCTCCACATCAAATAGTGCAATTAATGATCATTCAACGTTTTCAACTTTTTACAGTCTACATGTTATCAGGTGCTGTATAGACCTGTCTAATCTTTACACACGATTACAATGTAAGGCATGGAATTATTCAAGGGAAATTCCAAAACCTGCAGAAAGTATAATGGAAACCAACTCATGTATAACCCCATGAATAACAAAAGCCGTGGTTATTATCTTTGGAACGTCTATTGAATATAACGCATGAATATTTAGGCAATGATTATGTTCTTCTTTTCATGTCAACTTCCAAGTTCGTGTCTGGGGTATTCTATGAATATTTAATTATTTCATCCTAAACTTCGTATGAAGCGAACAGAAAAGCGTTTAACCCTGGATAGGAAGAGGGAATTTACATAGACAGCCAGACGGAGTAAAGTTTACGAAAGGAGGAAAAAGGTAATTACTGTTAATAATTCAGTAAGTTATGGCTTATTTGAAGTATGCACAAAGCGTGCAGGTAGCTGGAGATGACAGTGACTGTTCATTCTGTTTTATTTTACTGATGGAAATAAGTTCTCTTATGAAGGACATAAAGGAAAACTCATGGCTAATCTATCTTTTTGCTTATGATATTTGTTCCTGAGGATAAAGTTAGTCAAATTAACTGGAAAATAATCTCATAATTCTAAAATTCCCTTTGTCAGTATTATATGTTCTAGAATCTAGATGATTGTACTCCCGATAATATATGTATATGTATAATACACATATATGTGTATATATGTGTGTGTACTGTATGTATGTGTGTATGTATGTATGTATGTATGTATGTATGTATGTATGTATGTATATAATATATATATATATATATATATATATATATATGTATGTATGTATGTATATATATATATATAAACCACAACATACCACAGACTGCAACTATCAACGTGACCTTTTGCAAGGGTTCTTCTAAAGCATAACTGAACAGCCATAAACCCTCGAAAGAAATATATAGAAGTATACCTCTCTCCAATAAAGTGTGATTTAACACGTCCCTGGAAACTCTGGAAAAATGTTCTGGAAAGGATATACAGCGGAGTAACCGAAATGAAAGGCTCTCCGGCTCACCGTTAAGAACAATTGTCTTGAGATGAAAAGGTCTGACGCTTGTTGCGTGTCTGGGAAATACGCTCAATTGGCTGTTGGCCAGCGCACATGAGAAACATGAATTATGCATGAAGCGTCGGAGAGAGAGAGAGAGAGAGAGAGAGAGAGAGAGAGAGAGAGAGAGAGAGAGAGAGTGGCTTTATCGAAGGGAGATAAGAATAGTACTTATACGTCCCGGCGTTTTTATGTTTCTCTTTTCTTTTTCTTGTTGTAAAAGTCACCAAAGCCACGGGCTAACGAAACTTGGGCGATATCTTCAGATAACCAATTTTTATCCGAGTGACGGATTGCTGCAGAATTTTCTGATTGGAGTATTTCAGAATAAAATAACATGAAGTTATTTGTACTGTATGCCTCTTTAAACTGGTGTATTTTCTGGCGATAAGTGAAGTTTGACGTAGGAATGGAACGGATGTCCTCTAGGAATGGCCCATAGCAATTCTGCTTGTAGGTGGGAATTTGCCAGTGTCTATAGTGCTCCCATGATGGCGCAAGTACGATATAAGTTTTTTCAGACTTGCAAGCTGGGCCATTTTAGATTAATTTGACCAAGTGTCCTATAGAATTAATGCCTTTTTCGAACTCGTCCAACTGCGATGAGTCTCCATAGATTTTCAAATATGTTGCCATGTAATAATAAGAGCGGCTTTGTTAGTACCAAAATTGTTTTTGTAATATGCTCCAGACAGAGCACAGAAGCAAAGACCTTGATTCGTAATCAACTTTTTCACAAATGCTGTATGAAATTACTATCCAAAGTGTCAGCATTAACAAGAACAGTTCTAGCAAACATTTTCAAAAGGTCAACCTAGCGATGATACCAAATATATTTTACAAAAAGATAGCCTGCATGATTTTATTTTCAGTCTACTACTAATTCATTTTGTACATGATAGGTTCTTGCCAAAGAAAGACATGAATGAAATGTGCAACAGTTCAATTAACTGTAAAATATTAAAATTCCATCAAGTTAAGTTCTGTTGATAATGTTACGGCTAAATTCAACCTGAAAATGAGGATACACTCAAAACCTACATATATTGCCCGTCAATCATTAGAAAATAAGGTTTATATATATCCCACGTCGAGAAAAAAATTGTGCTTTTAGAATGAAAACTGCACTTAACATATCAATATTCAGATATAATATGAAATCCTTAAATTCTATACATTTTAGTTTTCTGTAAATGAAAACCATTGTGCTGGCTTTGTCTGTCCGTCCTCACCTTATTCTGTCCACACTTTTTCTGTTAGCGCTTTTTCTGTCCGCCCTCAGGTACTAAAAACTACTGAGGCTAGAGGGCTGCAAATTGGTATGTTGGTCATCCACCCTCCAGTCGTCAAACATAACAAATTGCAGCCTTCTAGTCTCAGTAGTTTTCATTTGATTTAAGGTTACATTTAGCTAGGTAACGATATAGGAAGGCCACCACCAGGCCGTAGGGTAAAATTTCATGAGCCGGTGCTCATACAGCATTATACCGAGACCACCGAAAGAATGATCTATTTTCGGTGGCATTGATTATACGCTGTAGCGGCTGTACAGAAAACTATATTGTGCCGAAGAAACTTCGGCGCATTTTTTACTTGTTTTTTTTTTCTTTTTGACAACAGCTATACAGAACAATACAAAGAAACATCACGTTCTTTCCAGTGTGGAGGAGACAAAAGACAATAGGACCCTCCCTTCTGTAGTTTTTTCTAGAGTATTTGTATAACAATACAGAATTCTTCAGGTTTCAGGGGGCTCTCGTCCCTTCCATCTAAGAGAATACGTTGCAATTTTTCTACCAAAGGGTCCAGGAGCCCTTGAAAGGTGAAAAACTGCTGAATCGTTATACAAACATCCTTCGCAAAAACTACAGGCTAGAGGTTGTTCTGTCTCTTGCATATTGTGGCTGTTACTCGAAAAAGAAGCTATTGCGAAGCGTAGACTAACTGTACATGCAGTGTTTTCTGCTGCACTTTAATAATTATGCTTAAAGGAAATTAACATATTAGATAAAAGTATCAAAACATAAAAACAATATTCATTGCGTAAGTTCCCTTCAAATACCCGAAAATTAAAATGATAACTAAAAAATGACATGCAAGTATTACCACTGAAAAATCTAATAAATAAAAGAAGCCTTGACTTTACCCATAAATACCCATACTTAAAAGACGAATACCAATTACCGTAAAATCATAGAATTCTGATTCTAAAAAGTAATCAGTTTAAAAGAATTTATTACGATATGAACAATTTGTTGACAAGGGGGGATTAAAGTATTCACATCTGTCAGTAAGGACTGAATAAGATTTCGACCTTGTTATTTCGCTGTGTGTCAAGTTCTGGAAAATTTATATTCACCATTTATATTCATCACTGAAGGGAACTCTACCCCCAGATTCACGGTAATTATTGTACCCAGATTATGGGGAGATTAAATTATAGTAAGGGAAACCTTCTGTCTAAAAGAAACAAACAAAAATTAAACTGTTCGTGACAAAAAATAAGTAAAAAATGCTCCGAAGTTTCTTCAGCGCAATCGAGTTTTCTGTACAGCCGCTACAGCGTATAATCAAGGCTACCGAAAATGGATCTATCTTTCGTTGGTCTCGGTATAATACTGTATGACCAGCGACCCATGAAACTTTAACCACGGCCCGATGGTAGCATACCCTATATCGTTGACAGAAGCACGATCGTGGCTAATTTTAACCGTAAATAAAATAAAAACTACTAAGGCAAGAGGACTGCAATTTGGTATGTTTGATGATTGGGGGTAGGATGATCAACATGCCAGTTTGCAGCCTTCTGGCCTCGGTAGTTTTTAAGATCTGAGGGCGGACAGAAAAAGTGCGGACGGACAGACAAAGAAGGTAATATATTTTTTCTTTTACAGAAAACTAAAAAAGGTAAAACTGATTTTAACAGCTAACTTTGCTTTCTGTCAATTCCATAACTTTAAGGAAAATACGGCCATCATTACATATGTGTATGTATATAAGTGTGCGTGTATACTCACCATTTGTCCATAATGTGCGTTAAGAAGGATATTCAGTGACTAAATTTGTAGGGCAAGCGGAAACTCTGGTCAATAATGTACCTACTTTGGCAAATTGTAGCAATTTCTCTTCTTTTAGAGCGAGGTACTGTGCGCTATGCATCATTGGCCATCTAAGTCTGTTATTATATTCTAAGGCTCTGTTGATTTATTATTCAATGTTCATAGGCCTTTGGCCTAGATCACCGTATATTTTTTAGGCTTTTATTTCTTTATGTCGGTGGGGAGGTGGTTATTTTGCCTTTAGTGTTCAGCTCTATCAAGTCTGTTTTCCCTCTCTGTCAATGATGGCGGCAAGGGTAACTTAAGACAATGGTGAATATCTATAATAGGAAATTCTAAAATCTTTGGTTGATGTCTTTATAATTAAATGGAGGTTAATCGTTTAGAACTCTCCCCAAAAATAACATAAATTTATGATTTAGAGTCGTTTCAAAATCTTACCTGCACTTCGTTGACAATATGAGTATGTGTACATTTCAGTGTTAAAATATCTGAACTAAACAGACGCCTATACGTCAGATGCTGTTTGTGAAAAGAGGGAAATCTTCATTCTTATCCTCTTTTCGAATTTAACGTTTTCTGGCTTTAGAATATATGTGACAATGATACGGAAGTTTCAACGTGCTTTCTGCTCATATGAAGTAAATACATTCATACACCTAAACATACGCGCGCGCAGGCATACACGTATATATGTATATATATACATATATGTGTGTGTATGTGCATATATTATATATACATACACTCACACACACACACACACACACACATATATATATATATATATATATATATATATATATATATATATATATATATATATATATATATATATATATATATCCTATCAAGTGAGTATACCAACGGAATGTAAGGATTTTACTCTTACCCTTAGGCCTTCGCAAAAAAACAATTTGTTTGAGAATGACATTATGTATGCATGTATGTATGTATTTATGTGTGTGTGTGCGCGCGTGTGTGCGTAAATATAAATGAAGTTGTGAATGAAGAATCATTTCTTTCTTTAGCTACTTACTCTGATGGAGGAATGATTTGCAGCAATGTCCCCTTGTTAAATCTACAATCAATAATAATAATAATAATAATAATAATAATAATAATAATAATAATAATAATAATAATAATAATGATGATGATGATGATGATGATGAAAACACAATGTTACATTTCTGTCAATGAGTAAAAGACTGCGATATATGATAGAAAAATCCCTCTGTTACAGCTAATAATAATAATAATAATAATAATAATAATAATAATAATAATAATAATAATAATAATAATAATAATAAAAATATCCATAGGATACATAATATTCATCATCTGGTTATATTTCTTCCAGTAAATAATGATAGCAAATGCCTCACATTAATAATAATAATAATAATAATAATAATAATAATAATAATAATAATAAAAATATCTTCAGCGAATATATGTTTCATCACAAGGTTACATTTCTGTCAGTGAGTAAATGATGATAGCAATAGCTTCGCATCCCTGCGAACAGAGTATGAGTTATTCCCCCGAGATTTATTAGATCTCGTTAGGATTCTGCCGAGGATTTTGGGAGATGTAACCAATTCCTTCGGGTCCTTTGGGAGAAGCCCTGGTGGGAGGCTTGCCATTGCAACTGAGAGATGTTACAGAGAATATAAATGCATCATTTGCGTTATCTTCCCTTTCAGTTACTATAGCTGGTTTACTCCATTATGCGTTAAATTTGGTGATTAGCTCGTACCTTCATGAGGTTTATCTACTTTATATTAGTAAAGTAAAAAGAAAAGTCTTTCTTTTTACTTAACCACTAAAATGTTCTTGCTACTTTACAAGAAATAGCTCTATAAATGTTCTTGCAAGATTTATTAAGACATATACAGTTCTAAATAATTCGGCACCATCAAACTGGTTTTTACTATTTTATAGTAAAACTACTAGTCAAGTATTCGAAAGTTTTAATCGTATATACAGTACATTTTCCACTCACTTACGTTATGTTTGTCTATATGTATGCATACACACACACACACACACACACACACATATATATATATATATATATATATATATATATATATATATATATATGTGTGTGTGTGTGTGTGTGTGTGTGTGAATTTTTCAATCACATACCGTGACTTTTTATATTCACAAAATTGAGCTACATAGATTTTGGTGAAGTTAATTTATTTATTATTTTGTTTTATTTACGTTTTAAAAACAAGTTGCACATACAAAACTCTCTCTCTCTCTCTCTCTCTCTCTCTCTCTCTCCTGGCAGTAATAAAAGACTAAAAGTGGCGATTACAGGAATATTTAGTAAAATGCAACAAAATTCATAGAAAATAATTTACCACTTCCAGTAATCACCAGTTATATAAGATAAATGTGAAAGGAAAAAATCATCTAATAGAGTAAGGCTTGTTTGTAGTTCAGTGACATTAGTGTGGATGGTTACATAGCATTTCTCGACGAAGGGGTTAATAACAGCCGAAGGGACAGCAGCAGCAGCATTGCAGGCTCTTGCAGCGATGCAAGATTGGATCGAGCGAGAAGAACACTGCAAACTGGTCTATTGGTATGCAAATCAAGCTTCATTTAGTACGGCAGTGACCCGTAAGGGGCGTGTTGACAGGATCGTTTAGATACGTGGCCTCTATCTAACGTATCAGCCGATGGGGAACGCGGAAATGGAGCATTTCCTCTATTGAGTATTGAATACAGCAGCAATAACACTTGATCTTCTATGGTAATGCTAATAGGGGTTAAAAAATAAACACTATGAAACTACAGGCGGCTTGCTTATGAGAAATCTTTATACGTATCAGATAAAAGTTGGGAACTGCTGAAAATGAAAAGCAAAACGTACTGAAATGTTCTAAGTTTTCTGTCTAGATAAAGTTTACTAATAGAGAAAATTGGCATCTAACGTACGAAGTCATACGATACCCATATCTTCGAAATACTTTAGGACGTTGGAACTTTCTGAATCTGTGTGTACCTAAAAGTTTAATCATGCTTTTAAAAATGATATGCAAAGGCCTTGCCGTTAATGTTTAACGTCATGGAAGAATCTAAGACTGGGCAGATTGTTTTAAAATCAACACAGTTCAGCCTGTGTTCCATGCAAGATAAATAATTATAGGACTTACTAACTTCAGAGAGAGAGACAGACAGAGAAGGGCGATGCTATTTACTAGATGAAAAAGACCATTGTTGAATTACTAAAGTCATTACTAAAGATTAAACAATCCGTCGGATCTCAGTAAGTAAAAAGAAAACTAAATAACTGAATTCTTTTAGCATTTTTTAAAATGTTAACGCACTCAAATTTAAAAGAATGACACAGCGTCCAATAATGAAGATTAAATTTTATTGTTAACAGATTTCCACTAAATATGTATGGCTTCATTTCCCCTGAACGCTACCATATAAAGGATAATCCAACAATAATTACTGGAACATAGCGTTCGCTCTGCGTGCCAAGATTTGTTATTGTTTTCTTTCTAAATGTTGTTTTAACGTCCTCCCTATTGTTATTGTCCTTGATCGCAACGGCAAAAGAAGGTTTAAAGCATAGTGCATTAATGCCAATAATAAATAAATATTGATATAGATTTGATATAGTAAAGAATTTCTGTAAGTATTACCTGAATTCCTGAAGGTCTTTCATTAGTCCCTTATTGAGGTTTCACCTTATTTTTGAAAGAATAGTTCTTATTTAATTCAACATTTGTGTAAGCCTATGTATTCTCAGTGCGTCGCTGCAGTGAGAGGTTTCATTAATAATAATAATAATAATAATAATAATAGTACCAAACTGCCTGCATAGTGTTTATTTTATTTCCTGGGATTGCTGCCGCCCGACACCTGACGCCGTTAATTCTAGACTGGTGCATCAAAGATTTAACTAAATGACTGATGTTAATTAAATTCAGGAGCGCCGCGATAAGTTCAGAAAATGAGAGGGGACTCGGTGTTCAAGCCAGACCATTCCTGATGTCTTTGAACTGTAAGGTACACGATACGTAAGATTTACGTGCCAGGTATTGTATCTTTTAGAGTCTTGCAAAACTCAAGTTTGATATTTATCATTTCCGAAGAAGCAAAAGCATTACTGCAGCTGTGACGAGGCACGCATATCATTATGCAATCTATGACATGGTAATAAAACTATAATGAGAGAGACCACTAGCGTCTGAGAGAGAGAGAGAGAGAGAGAGAGAGAGAGAGAGAGAGAGAGAGAGAGAGAGAGAGAGAGTCTTCTGGTACTAGTCCAGCAAGTCGTGGTAAAAATAATTCTATCATTGCTTAGTTTTGTGAAACATTTTACGGTTATTCTCTTCTTGCCAGTTTCCCATTCAATCACTGACCAGACCTGTGCAATTAACCGAAAAACTGAAATCTTTGTGCTGGCAACTAAATAAATAAATAAATAAGCGAAGAACGCGCTGACAAAATAGTCAATTGGATTAAAGCGCAGTCAGAGGAAATATTAAGTAAATATTTGAGCCGAGAGTAGAAAATGTATATTCATACAGAGAGTGACGGACAGCTGAAATAGAGAGAAATATCCTACGATTTATGAAAGGAGAAATATTTGATATTCAGCAAAGCGCCCGAATGCAATATACAGTACGAGGACGAGGAGAACTTAGATCTTTAAATTTACGGATGCAGATTAAAAATAAAATTTAATTACCTGCATTCCATCCTTTGGGAATCTGATCACTAATTTCACAAAGACCCTTAATTTGCATACATCACCTTATTTTGCTAAATAATTATGCCATTCTCATATCTCAAAATTTCAGGTAAGAAGGATATGGAAATTTATGCCGATACAAGTATTTCGTTATAAATAATTTTTTTTCCTATAAGTCTGTGTAGAAAATAAACAAGTAAAAAATGAGCCTAGGTTTATTCGGCGCAATAGAGTTTTCTGTACAGCTTTTAATGTTATATGAAACTCTCAGCCACGGCCCATTAAACTCTCAGCCGCGGCCCATAAAAATTTCAGCCACGGTCCGGTGGTAGCCTGTGTTGTTGGCACCTATAGCGGTGTCAGACGCACGATCATGGCTAACTTTAACCTTAAATAAAATAAAAATTACTGAGGTTGCAGGGCTGCAATTTGGTATTTTTGACGATTGGAGGATGGATGATCAACATACCAACTTGCAGGCCTCTAGCCTCAGTAGTTTTTAAGGTCTGAGGGCGGACAGAAAAAGTGCGAACGGACAGACAAAGCCATCTTAATGGTTTTCTTTTACAGAAAACTAAAAACTAACACAAGCAGATATACAGAAATAATCTGCATTCTCTTCGGTCAATTAGCCCTCCTCTCTTCCAGTATGGCAAGGAAGGTAATAAGCTCAAGTACAGTTAAAGATTTTGACATCTTCCATAAAATTCTGAATTCGTAATACTTAAGATTTCCTAAATTAGGATTTAAGCAATGGTTACATTAAGGCAATGAAACTGTATGTTAAGGATTTTTTTTTCCATCTATCGATAATAATAATATCCGAGTGGATCTTTCTTATTTGTCCGCCCCATGTGGGGGCGAGGTAGGTAGCGGATCGGGAGGGTAGGGGAGACATGACGGGCAGTGCCGGGTTCTAGCGCAGCGTAGCGCGCGCCAACAAGCTCGTTTAGGAATAAAGTCTAAAGGGGGGTATTAATTGTTAGATGGGAAGATGGTACGTGATATAGTCAGCTGGACTCCTTGGATATCAGAAGGTCTGGAAGACCCAGATCTACTTGCTTGGGGACTACGAAAAAGGAGACTGGAAACTGACTGACGTTGATGGAATCAAAATTTGTAAAATGTTACAGACAATTGGCCTTCCATCATCCCGCCTGTTTTTATTACCCAAAGACCCTGTCAGATGAGATATAATATCTAAAACGTGAGAAAAACGAAACATGGCGCGAATATTTTAAGCTGATTTAAAAACACAAATATATACAGTGCGTAAAAGCTGCAATATAAAGAAAAAATAGGAAATAAATTGGTTTGACAGCAAAAACTACAGTTTATTATACTTGGACATACCACTATTTACAAGCATCCCAGTCACAGATTCTTCATACAAACTCAGTACAGCATCTAAAGGTCACCTTAAATAAGTAAATCATTTCAATATTCATAAAACTCAGTACAGCATCTAAAGGTCACCTTAAATAAATAAATCATTTCAATATTCATAAAGCTCTAGGTAAGCCTAATCATAATTAATGTGATACGTTAAGGTATATATTATTAAGAATCAAGTCTCATCCTTTTAAACACTTTACCTGTCTTATGAAAGATGTATGTATTTGTTGCATTGATTCCTCGTTTCCTTTACATTGTAAACATTTAACAAAACACGTGATGGCAATGTCATTCTTATTTTGCTTTTAGAAATGTATAAACGAATGCAACCTTCAGATATAATGAAAAGGAATATCTTTTATCACCACTGATGTACTGTGCAGTAGTAACAGAGTCCTCCACTTTTTTCCTTGCAGTAAAATCTCGAACACGGCTAGATCAAAAAAGTGAAAAGGATCATTAAGCGAATAAAGAACAGGAAGTTTGGCAATTTGTCCGCGCACACGCCTAAAGCACACAGCATACAACGGCAGCCAACGATTGTGGCATCCATATCTTTCCAGAACTTATTTCACTTCGTCTGGGACTCCTTTAAATGAGAGAAGGAAACGGCCGTATAAGAAAACTGGAAATGCTCTAAGTCAAGACTGGCCTTTCGCCAGCTCGTTCGTTCAGGCTCCCGATAAGCCACGTCGAGCCCACATCTGAGACGATGCTGCTTTTGTCCGCTTCGGTAATAAATTGCAGGCGAAGGTTGGAGGAGGATATGAGAGGGCCGTTTCACCATAGAAGTGATGTTACAAGATGTTACAAGATTTTCAAAAGAGGGACGATGGATGATGACACGAAACAAATACAGATACAGAATACAGATACAAAAAATGAAAATAAAGATATATATAGTCACTGAGAAAACTTTTATACAGTTCTGAGAGTGATTTGTGTTTCACATTTCATTTTGTTTTTAATAGGGTGAGCCTAATGTTCCAACATCACTCCCATAACGACTGATACTACTACTGTTATAGTTGTTCCAGCTAGTACAACTGTTGTCATTTCCCCAACAGTAACAGTTATCATTATTGCTATTGCTCACACAAACGGCCCAAAATGACGCCGATATCAGATAGGGTTGACACACCTGGTTCCTACCAAGAGGACGTTACTGATCAACTAATGAAACCCTTCATTTGTTCCACAAACAAATCTACAACAAAATTCAAATGAAAGTCGACTAAAGGGAAAATTGAGTCACTATTCCTTAGTAGTACTGTTTTTTCCTTATTTCTAATTTTTCTCCTTAGATCTAGGTCACATTTATAAACGCCTGGATCATTGCTGACGTTTCTCCTTAACCTTTATGTTCCGATTGTCACGGATGCAGACTTATCCATAAATAATATTTAAATAAGCTTGATCTTTAAACTACGGGACACTTTACAAATAGCAGATTTTTCACATATTTTTTCTTTGAATGTAGGTTAGATTGAGTAACTTCAGTACATTTGAGAATACATAAAAAAGTATTTTAAATATTAAAGCTATCGAACTTTTATATAAATACACATCTATCAGGAACACCATCTCCATCAGTTTGTGTTTAGTTTTCATTTTGCAAACAATTATTATTTTTTTCTATCTCAGTCATCCTATTCGACTGGGTGGTATTTATAGTGTGGGGTTCCGGGTTGCATCCTGCCTCCTTAGAAGTCCATCACTTTTCTCACTAGTAGCACACTCTTTTGCATGAGTCCCGGACCCACTTCGGCATCTAGTTTTTCCAGGTCATTATTATTATTATTATTATTATTATTATTATTTATTAGTAGTCATAGTAACTGTAGTTCTAAACCATAAATTATTTCCTTGATGTATGACAACATATCGTGTAAAGACGATACTATATAAATTCCTCGAAATTCGAACAACAATAGAGAACGCAAACAGCCAGAACTAACCACTTCTTCAACGAAAAAAAAAGAGACCTCCGAAAACCATTTCGTAAGTGAATAGCATCTCCCACCCCTGACACCTTGTCATATGAGGTCTGGCACCTTCATAAGTGCCCATTGGAGTGAAAAGGAGATTTTATACCCATTTCACCCCGATGCTAGTGAGCTTGGGTTTCTGTTTGCTACGAAATTTTCTCTCTCTCTCTCTCTCTCTCTCTCTCTCTCTCTCTCTCTCTCTCTCTCTCTCTCTCTCTCTCTCTCTCTCTCAGATGCTTCCAATTTCAGGGTCAAGTTGTTTTGAATGACAATGAGTACTTTTGGTAATATTCAGTGTTCACATTCAGATTATCGTATTCCATGAATTAAAAGGGTTAATACTAAAGTAGAAAATGACATGAGATGGAAAATAGACCTCTTATTCTGGTGCAATGAAGTGTATAATAGGTAATCATGTGGTCAATTTTCAAAGGGAAAAGGTTTCCCAAGGTCGAGGACAACATATCAAGTATTGAGTATTATCCGGGAATTATTCCGCCCTCCAATTTTTTCTTTCTTCTTTTTTTTGAGGCTTTATGCTGTTTCCATAAGCTTCGCGAAAACCTTCTTCCTCGTCTCTTCTCTTCTGAAGCCTTACCGGAGCTGTATTTGTCCTGGATATT
>NC_089790.1:23155000-23172500 GCF_040412425.1 Macrobrachium rosenbergii
GTGGGTGGATATCGTCTCCAAACGCAAAACACCTGAGTTCGACGGGTGGGCTGATGGGAGATGGTATTCATTTATACCTCTTGTGGCCGACTGGTTAGTGTGTCACTGAAGTCCTGATTCCCCGTCCGTCGCTGGTTCGATCCCACGGGACGGTGGACTTATTATCACCTAAAATTCCCCTTCGGTAACATATATGAAAATATATTACTTCCGAGGTAGAGTGAATTGGATATTAAAGGACGTTTGTAGCTTTCTGATTGTATATGAATCACGGTGATGTGATAAATAGTCATAATATGGCTACGTGCGACAAACGCACTACACGGCCAACATGGCAGAGGTGGGTGGATATCGTCTCCAAACGCAAAACACCTGAGTTCGACGGGTGGGCTGATGGGAGATGGTATTCATTTATACCTCTCTTGTGGCCGACTGGTTAGTGTGTCACTGTAAGTCCTGATTCCCCGTCCGTCGCTGGTTCGATCCCACGGGACGGTGGACTTATTATCACCTAAAAATTTCTTCGGTAACATATATGAAAATATATTACTTCCGAGGTAGAGTGAATTGGATATTAAAGGACGTTTGTAGCTTTCTGATTGTATATGAATCACGGTGATGTGATAAATAGTCATAATATGGCTACGTGCGACAAACGCACTACACGGCCAACATGGCAGAGGTGGGTGGATATCGTCTCTCAAACGCAAAACACCTGAGTTCGACGGGTGGGCTGATGGGAGATGGTATTCATTTATACTCTCTTGTGGCCGACTGGTTAGTGTGTCACTGTAAGTCCTGATTCCCCGTCCGTCGCTGGTTCGATCCCCACGGGACGGTGGACTTATTATCACCTAAAAATTCCCCTTCGGTAACATATATGAAAATATATTACTTCGAGGTAGAGTGAATTGGATATTAAAGGACGTTTGTAGCTTTCTGATTGTATATGAATCACGGTGATGTGATAAATAGTCATAATATGGCTACGTGCGACAAACGCACTACACGGCCAACATGGCAGAGGTGGGTGGATATCGTCTCCAAACGCAAAACACCTGAGTTCGACGGGTGGGCTGATGGGAGATGGTATTCATTTATACCTCTCTTGTGGCCGACTGGTTAGTGTGTCACTGTAAGTCCTGATTCCCCGTCCGTCGCTGGTTCGATCCACGGGACGGTGGACTTATTATCACCTAAAATTCCCCTTCGGTAACATATATGAAAATATATTACTTCCGAGGTAGAGTGAATTGGATATTAAAGGACGTTTGTAGCTTTCTGATTGTATATGAATCACGGTGATGTGATAAATAGTCATAATATGGCTACATGCGACAAACGCACTACACGGCCAACATGGCAGAGGTGGGTGGATATCGTCTCCAAACGCAAAACACCTGAGTTCGACGGGTGGGCTGATGGGAGATGGTATTCATTTATACCTCTCTTGTGGCCGACTGGTTAGCGTGTCACTGTAAGTCCTGATTCCCCGTCCGTCGCTGGTTCGATCCCACGGGACGGTGGACTTATTATCACCTAAAAATTCCCCTTGGTAACATATATGAAAATATATTACTTCCGAGGTAGAGTGAATTGGATATTAAAGGACGTTTGTAGCTTTCTGATTGTATATGAATCACGGTGATGTGATAAATAGTCATAATATGGCTACGTCGACAAACGCACTACACGGCCAACATGGCAGAGGTGGGTGGATATCGTCTCCAAACGCAAAACACCTGAGTTCGACGGGTGGGCTGATGGGAGATGGTATTCATTTATACCTCTCTTGTGGCCGACTGGTTAGTGTGTCACTGTAAGTCCTGATTCCCCCGTCCGTCGCTGGTTCGATCCCACGGGACGGTGGACTTATTATCACCTAAAAATTCCCCTTCGGTAACATATATGAAAATATATTACTTCCGAGGTAGAGTGAATTGGATATTAAAGGACGTTTGTAGCTTTCTGATTGTATATGAATCACGGTGATGTGATAAATAGTCATAATATGGCTACGTGCGACAAACGCACTACACGGCCAACATGGCAGAGGTGGGTGGATATCGTCTCCAAACGCAAAAACACCTGAGTTCGACGGGTGGGCTGATGGGAGATGGTATTCATTTATACCTCTCTTGTGGCCGACTGGTTAGTGTGTCACTGTAAGTCCTGATTCCCCGTCCGTCGCTGGTTTCGATCCCACGGGACGGTGGACTTATTATCACCTAAAAATTCCCCTTCGGTAACATATATGAAAATATATTACTTCCGAGGTAGAGTGAATTGGATATTAAAGGACGTTTGTAGCTTTCTGATTGTATATGAATCACGGTGATGTGATAAATAGTCATAATATGGCTACGTGCGACAAACGCACTACACGGCCAACATGGCAGAGGTGGGTGGATATCGTCTCCAAACGCAAAACACCTGAGTTCGACGGGTGGGCTGATGGGAGATGGTATTCATTTATACCTCTCTTGTGGCCGACTGGTTAGTGTGTCACTGTAAGTCCTGATTCCCCCGTCCGTCGCTGGTTCGATCCCACGGGACGGTGGACTTATTATCACCTAAAAATTCCCCTTCGGTAACATATATGAAAATATATTACTTCCGAGGTAGAGTGAATTGGATATTAAAGGACGTTTGTAGCTTTCTGATTGTATATGAATCACGGTGATGTGATAAATAGTCATAATATGGCTACGTGCGACAAACGCACTACACGGCCAACATGGCAGAGGTGGGTGGATATCGTCTCCAAACGCAAAACACCTGAGTTCGACGGGTGGGCTGATGGGAGATGGTATTCATTTATACCTCTCTTGTGGCCGACTGGTTAGTGTGTCACTGTAAGTCCTGATTCCCCCGTCCGTCGCTGGTTCGATCCCACGGGACGGTGGACTTATTATCACCTAAAAATTCCCCTTCGGTAACATATATGAAAATATATTACTTCCGAGGTAGAGTGAATTGGATATTAAAGGACGTTTGTAGCTTTCTGATTGTATATGAATCACGGTGATGTGATAAATAGTCATATACATATATATATATATATATATATATATATATAGAGAGAGAGAGAGAGAGAGAGAGAGAGAGAGAGAGAGAGAGAGAGAGAGAAATAATCAACACACAATCACGTGTGGAACAGGAATAAATTTCTGACTCACGTCGGGATCGAACCCAGGTCTTTCAATTGAAAGGCAAGGGCGCTGCCTTTCAATTGAAAGACCTGGGTTCTGATCCTGACGTGAGTCAGAAATATATATATATATATATATATATATATATATATATATATATATATATATATATATATATATATATATATAATACCTTCTATTATCCATAGCTCTTTTCCTCATTTGCATTCAGTAAACACTTTTGACCTCTCCTATATAGGAAGAGTGTGCACAGCATCCCCTCAGAATAATAATTTTTCCATAAGCTCTCTTCTTCTGTCACTCCTTTTGCACGAAGCTCCCAAACCTCCCTCTCATCACTATTCTGAAATTAACTTCTGCTCTCATTCTGCTGCCGTCCATTCTTTTTCATACACGGGAGTTGGTTAAAACACGTAAATGAAGGGGGAAGATATTCCTTTACAAAGAAGAATGGGCGGGCGACGACGGGAGGAAAGGAAAAAGGTAATTACACTGATTAAGACAAAATGTAAATCTAAAGATACCTTGCTTCAAAGGGAGAAGGGATGTTGTTCAGACGCTGAAAAGAAGTGATGGCTGGAAATTTCGGAGGGGACCAAGAAGAGTTGTAGCAGATGGCGAGGGACAGCAGAACTTGATGATGGACTCAAGGAGCCTTCAAAAGAAAGCGCGATGAAGGGAGCTAATGTTTCGAGAGACCTCGCGAGGGGAGAGCTTTTGATGACGACTGACACGAAGATAAGTAGGGTGAGAAATGGAGTCGGACGCCGGGAGTTGGGAAAAAGGAAATATTCATATATGAGCAAATGGCTACAGGCACAAATGTTTCATTTCTTGCTAATATTCATATAATAACTATCATACATAAACATGGTCAGACTGACATCTTTACCGACTGATTCCCCGTTTCCTTTTTAATGTTTTCCGCAGAGAGCCTTCCATCGTATATTATTATTATTATTATTATTATTATTATTATTATTATTATTATTATTATTATTATTATTATTATTCAGAAAATTAAACCTATTCATATGGAACAAGCCGACAACATGGGCCACTGACTTGAAATTCAAGCTTCCAAAGGATATGATGTTCATGAGGAAGAAGTAATAAGAAGTGAAGGGGAACACAGAAAGAAGAGATCCCACTTATTAAAAAAATAATTAATAAATAGATAAAAATGTATCAGAATGCCAGAAGAATAGTATTAGGGTAGTAATGCATTGCACCTTCGCTTGAACTTCTGAAGTTCCAACCGCACGACATCCTCTGGGAGGCTGTTCCACAGTCCAACGGTGTGAGGAATAAAGACCCTCTGGAACTGAGAAGTTCGACAGCGATGCGCATTTACAGCATATTGGTACAGCTGCTGTTCAGCGTATCTGCTTGCTCTCGGCAGATAAAGGGGATCAGGGATCAGTTGCGAATCTGAAAGAAAGAGAATTCCCTTTCTGAGGCGAGATTGAAAACCCACACTATCGTAGGAATTCTAGATCATTAGTAATATAAGGCACCATAAAAATGTTAGCTTTATATACATCACAAAAATTTAGAAAGATTGAGGAGCTCAAAGATAGCTTAGAAAGAGCTATAGATTGCTTATGTGGGCAAAAAATCGTAATGTGGTAAGAGTAGACCGAGAAAGGTGGTAATGAGATTATATACCAGGAAAACCAGACGTAAGAAAATACTATATGCAGAAGTGGTACCATCAACCACATTTGAAATGTCGTATTTTGATCAAGAACTGACATTGAATGAACAGAGATGTGAATCTGGTAAAACCGTCTTGTTGTAACTCTTAAAAAACATTTATATATATACAGTATATATATATACACACACATATATATATATATATATATATATATATATATATATATATATATATATATATATATATATATATATATATATGTGTGTGTGTGTGTGTGTGTATGTATATATATATATATTATAGAGTTTTAGGTTACTGTACGGGATGATCCTGTTTCCATGGAATCACTGATCTTCAAAATGGTGTGATATTCCAACTTCTTGAGAAACTGGCCATTAGGAAGAGTTCAAAGGCTTAAGGTCAGAGTGATATAGAGCGAAAGTTCAAGGGCTTCAGAGCAATCTAATTCCCTGGGAAGTTACATACGAGGAACGGCTGCCAGGAAGAAGATTTTTTTTACGTATAGCAGTGTTTATGAAATGTCAAACAAGAGAAAGAAAATGCCGTGAGCGCCTGATTTACAAATTCCTGGAAACCCCCCGAAGGCCATAAACCTTTCCAGACTTGGAAGCCTTGAGTAATCTATGGACCCTTCCTAGTGTAAAGAGAGGGGAATTCAAGGGGTTGGTATGAAGCTCCATGCTTAAATCTTCAGTGAATTCTTCAAAGGAGAAGTTAAACTATCGGACGAAAACCAAAAGGCGTTTTCATGTAAAGGCGCTGTGGAAATCTAATGAGCGCATTAAATAAAGTATTAAAACTATTGCCCATAATGGTTTGTATTGAATAAAAAAAATGTCCATGTAGAAAACAAAAATTAAGTGAGAGAGAGAGAGAGAGAGAAAGAGATGTGGAAAATGTCATTTCATTATTCAAAACAAATTAAAACGAAAATTGCAGTATTTATTATCTTTTTGTTTTCTTTTATTTGCTTTTCACGAGTAAGGTAATTTAACGTACAAACTCAGATTTATACTGTACTTCATTTTTTAATTTGCCTTTTTCTTTACCTCCTTCTTCGAACTTAAAAATTTTTTGAACATTTTCTCCGCGTTTACACGTGGCTTATTATCAGCCACTTACTCTCGAAACTCCGTCCATGACATTAAAAGGTTAAATACCCTGTGGGTGAAAGGAGATTATAGGATAATAACCTATAGAAATATCCTGTGGGTGAAAGGAGATTATAGAATAATGACCTATAGAAATATCCTGTGGGTGAAAGGAGATTATAGAATAACTGATAAAACTCAAGAACGGTCATAAATAGCAACTCGTAGGCCTAATAATGTAATGAATTTTTAGGTAGTGTTTAATCTCTGATTTTATTTGAAGAGACTCGTTAAATCTCTCTTGAAAAGGAGCAGTTACAGTATGTTTCTGAGAAAAGCTAAGCACAGGTAAAAGAACCATTGAGATATTGATATAAAAGAACCACTTGAGTGAAATATATGTATTCGACGATATACCTGATTTAAAGTACGAAATTTCACATGGTAAGTGATATGGAAATTATAATTTTATATTTCATACAGAGTGACAATTGTATACTAACATTGCAATGGTTTATTCTGCGCAGTTCCTCAGGAGCACCGAAAACTTATTGGCATTACTGCGTGAGTTTGTTAATCACTAGCCTTAATAATGTTTAGTTGATTCGTCGAGTAATTTGAATAATTCTGTCATCTTGCATCTCTCGGGGGATTCTTCCCCTGCACCGGACAACTTTTAAAAACGTGAAGCGATCGTCACCTCTCCCTTTTCGGTTTCTTAGAATGAAATTAATACGATTATCAGCTTCTCCCTCTCCACAAATACTATGCAACACAGTTCGCTTACCAGCTTCCCTCTCTGTTCAGTGACTCTACAACACTACGCTTACCAGCTTCTCGCCACACAGTTATTACTCTACAATACAATACGCTCACCGGCTTCTCTCCCTGTTCATTTACTCTACAATACAAAATATGCTATCAGCCTCTCTCTCTCTCTCTCTCTCTACAATTACCCCACAGCACGATTTACTTAACTTGAAGTACGGGCTCAGATATAATGTAAAAGCTTATCGTATCCTACATTTTTTCAGATACTTTTTGACTAACCTTTTTCTTATACATGTAGTGTATGTGGCGTATATATTTTGTCATTCTTTTTGTCTTTTTACTTGATGCATTTAACTTTTTTCTTATTTTACCAGCGGGTTTACATTAGGCATTGCCTCGCTACATTGAACAATTACATCCATCAGTTTCCTATTTTTCCATTACAGTAAGTACTAATATTAGCTCATCAGTAATGAGAGATGTAATTGCATACGAGTACTACGTAGTTTGGCTCGCCGCCACTAGGGCGGCGCTGCTCGCGCAGGCGCAGGGCCTCCCGGTGTCCCCCCGGGTATCCTAACACACGTCGGAAGTTAAATTGGTACATAGTGTCAGTGATTTTTTTTTATTATTATTATTGTCATAATGGTGCGTTGTGCAGCTTCTAATTGCAGAAATGGTCGAAGGAATACTTCAAGAGAAAGTGGAGTGACATTTGACAGGTAAATGCAACGTATACGGAAGTTTATTTACCAATGAACATGTGTCAGTTTGGTTAAGCTCTGGGAGGTAATAGCTTACGCTTTCTCTGTTAACGAGTCTTATATTTTCATCGTATTATTGAGACTAAGTGCACTAAATCGGGGCATCATTATTTTTATATATGCCACAAAATATATCGTAAAAATGACCTTGCTCGTTGCTAAAATCCCATAGTAGTACTAAGTAGTCCTGGGCCAATAGGTTACAAGTCTCCTGTTGTCAACATGTCGCTGTGATGCATAACGACACGTGCTGTATTTTGCCAGTCATTAAGAGTTCTTTGCTGTAGGTAGGCCTGTAGGGTACTGTCTGTGACATCCATGTGTCAGTTTTAGATATTGCAAATGCAGCGATTGAGTTGTTTAACAAAACGGGGTTCATCAAACGAGTTTCCTTCCCAACGGAATTCTGAAACACCGCACTTGTTGAGAGCTCCTCGGTACGACGTAAACAAACCATAGAAAACAACTTTTGGTATGAGATACAGAGAAACTGTAGTTTTATTTTTTATTTATAACAGTCATGGTTTGATTTATATTTTCAGTCAAACGAAATGGGTATTATTTTACTTATGGACATTAATTGCTTTCAACATAAAATATAGGTTTTTCTGTTGTATTATGATGTGATTTGAATGATTTTGAGGTTTATTTCCATCGCAAATGAATACTTATCCTTCCCGGCAAATGATATACTGTATACAAAATTAATAAAATTACGACTTGTCAGAATACTACACCCCTTTCTCCATAGCTAATACGGCAAAACTGTGCTTACTGGTTACAGTTTTGCCGTATTAGCTATGGAGAGGGGGTGCAGTATTCTGACAAGTCGTAATTTTATTAATTTTGTATATATCATTTGCCGGGGAAGGATAAGTATTCATTTGCGATGGAAATAATCCTCAAAATTATTCAAATCACATCATAATACAACAGAAAAACCTATATTTTATGTTGAAAGCAATTAATGTCCATAAGTAAAATAATACCACGAAATGTTTCATAGACCCATAATAGCAAGAAAATGAAGCTTGGTGTGTGTTTAGGTTTAGTGGGGGTGTGTTTAGGTTTAGTGATTGCTATGTATTTAGGGTTAGCAGGGTTGTATTTAGGTTTAGTGGGGGTGTATTTAGGTTAATGGGGGTGCATTTATGTTTAGTGGGATGGTTTATGTTTGGTGGAGGATGTTTTAGGTTTGGTGGGAGGGGTGTTAAGGTTTAGTGGTGGATGTGTTTAGGTTTAGTGGGGGTGTGTGCTTAGGTTTAGTGGGTCTGAGTTTAGGTATTGCGGGGGTGTGTTTAGGTTTAGTGAGGGGTGTATTTAGATATTGTGGGTGGTGTGTGTTTAGGTTTAGGTGGGGGGTGTGTTTAGGTTTAGTGGGGGTGCATTTAGGTTTAGTGGGAGGGGTGTTTATGTTAATGGAGGATGTGTTTAGGTTTGGTGGGAGGTGTGTTTAGGTTTATTAGGGGTGTGTTTTGGTTTAATGGGGTATGTTTAGGTTTAGTGGGGGATGTGTTTAGTTTTAGTGTTGGTGTTTCGATTTGGGGATGTTTAAGTTTAGTGGGGTGTGCTTAGGTTTAGTGGGGTGTGTTTAGATTTAGGGGTGTTTAGGTTTAATGGGGATGTTTCCGTTTATGGGGATGTGTTTCGATTTAGGGGTGTTTCTGGTTAGCGGGGGTGGGGATGTTTCGGTTTGGTCGGGTGGGTGTGTGTTTCGATTTAGGGGTGTTTCAGGTTAGCGGGGGTGGGGATGTTTCGGTTTGGTGGGGTGGGTGTGTGCTTCGATTTAGGGGTGTTTCAGCTTATTGGGGGGCGTTTCGGTTTAGCGAGGACATGTTAATCAAAACCACACCACGTGTTACTTCCTTTCTGAGGTCAGTGATCGGCTGTCATTCAGATGAGCGCCAAGTGTACGGTTGAGAACCCCGCAGGGAGAAAAAAGCCCACTAAATGGTAGCTAATAACTATTAAGACCGTAATTAATTCGCGGTTTTTATTTTCGTAGGGTAATATGCATGCTTTTCTGTGGTTTGTGGGCTATACTGAATGATTGGAATAATGGTATGTTACTGTGTGTGGAATAGAAACAAAAGATGAACAGCATAGCAGTTCAATTAGGCAATGGATTAGAAGTTGGCTATTATAATGTTTAGCATAACCAAAAGGCCAGAGAGGCCACATGTTGTTTAGACTAGGGAAGGAATTGAACTTGTGGCAGGAAGACTGTCCAGACAAGCAAAAAAAAAAAAAAAAAAAGCGATATTATTTAGACCTGTAAGGTTTAAGTTCAGGCTAACAGACTGAAACACAGCCTCGGTGACAGTCATATATATATATATATATATATATATATATATATATATATATATATATATATATATATATATATATATATATATATACTGTATATATATATATATATATATATATATATATATATATATATATATATATATATATATATATATATATATTAATTCAGACATCACACATATTACACACACACACACACACACACATATATATATATATATATATATATATATATATATATATGTGTGTGTGTGTGTGTGTGTGTGTGTGTGTGTGTGTGTGTGTGTGTGTGTGTGTGTGTGTGTGTATCACTGTCACCGAAGTTGCGTTTCAGTCTGTTAGCTGAGCTTAAACCTTACAGGTCTAAACAGTATTGAATGTTTTTTTTTTTTTTTTTTTTTTTTTTTTTTGCTTATGAGAACAGTCTTCCTGCCAAAGCTCAGTTCCTTCCCTAGTCTAGACAATATCTGGCCTCTCTAATCCCTCTGGTTATGCCCAGCACTATAGCAGCCAGCTTCAATTCCCCTGACCAAATGAACTACTATGCTTTTACTCTTATTTATCTATTCCATGCGCAGTCGTACACCATTATTCAAGACTTAGGTGGTGTTCACAAACCACAGAGAAGCATGAATACTATCCTGCAAGAATAAAAACCATGAATTGCTTAAGGTCTCAAGAGATCTCGGCCACCATTTAGTGGGCTTTTTCTCCCTGCGGGGTTCATATGTCTTGGGATAAGACACATTGTATCCGTGGCCGCTGTGACTCCGTAGGCCAGGAACGTTACGGTTATTCCCCTTTCTTTTTCTTTTTTTTTACAAAAATACTTTACAATAGACTGTGAGATGCTTATACGAAAGGTTGGTTTGTTGTTCTGGTTTACACTGGTCTTCCAGAGGGCTTTGATAAAACGATATAAGAAGAAAATACGTAAAACGTTAAGTGACAAGTCCGTCATTGGTGCTAAGATAACAGATCGCTCAAGTGCCTAAGTAGCCAATGGAATACCCGTATTATATAATGATCAGTTTATAATACCAGATTTTCTGTACCAACATAGAATTCCGAGCGGAGAGTAAGACAAACCTCAAACAAAATTCAAAAAATGGAGAGATTATAAACAATGTGCACGTCCATATAACAAAGTATACTTTATAGTATGTAATGGTTTACACACTACCAGTTAATCTGTCTGATATACCTAAAATGTAATGCAAATATTCCCACATATCTACATAAATAACACGAATCCAGTTATATGCAGATGGAAGTACGATTCAAGATTAAATTAAATGGAGTATGTTATGATTGCTTTATTTCCTCACGAAAGTTTGACTCTCCCTTTCTGCTTATGATAAGCAAACCTGCTAATAATGGTGATCCATACATGAGTCATTATTTATTCAAAATGCATTTATACGGAAGTCCTAGATACTACGTGAATCCAGAATCCAAAATATCACGAGACATATCTTCATTGCACGAGAGTACTGCAGATAAATGGTATCGTAAGCAATTTTTTGTTTTCTGTAAAAGAAAACTATTGTGCCGGCTTTGGGTATGTTAACCATCCACCCTCCAATCATCAAACATACTGAATTGCAGCCCTATAGCCTCAGTAGTTTTTATTTTATTTAAGGTTAAAGTTAGCCATAATCGTGCTTCTGGCAACGATATAGGACAGGCCACCGCCGGGCCGTCGTTAAAGTTTCATGGGCCGCAGCTCATACAGCAGTATACCGAGACCACTGAAAGATAGATCAATTTTTGGTGGCCCTGATTATATGCAGTACAGAAAACTCGATTTCGCCGAAGAAACTTCGGCATTTTTTACTTGGTTTGTCAGATGCTGAGAATAGAGTTTTTTGCCGTAGATCCTCTTTCATGTAATAAAAACAAAAATATCCTGAATGAAGAAAATATTGAAAATGAAGACAGATGAGGCGACTTGATTAAAAAAATACTCACAATACTGATAATCTCACTAGTTTAGGCAGCTTTTCACTATCTTTTATTAGTAGAGCACCCAAAATTAATTTTATTCTCCGGCAATATCTAAAATAAACGTATTTGTTAGTTACACCTAACATCTCGCGCGTTTTGTCCAGCCATTCCGGGAAACTGTGTTTCGCTAAGCGTTTTAATTACAGCCCGAATTAATAGCATCTGTTTTTGCTTCGGAGATTATAGGGAACAGATCCCCAACCGGTCGTATTCACATGCAAATCCGACTTTATTCAATAGTGCTTAGTCCAAAGGCTAACTGGGCCCTGTCGTTTAAATCATGGAGTGTCCATTTACCTAGATAAAGAGGAAAACCGTCGATAAAATTTGCTCTCTCTTAATTGCTCTGTCAAAGGAATAAGAAAATTAGATAAATGTATTTTAGTTATGTATATAATAGCATCATTTATTATAATTTTTGGGGCTTAGATAACCTTCACATAGAGTACCGCAGAGCAAAGAAAATGCTTTCAGTAAGTCAAAGATAAAAATATACCTGTTCGAAGTACACTAATCTCTCTCTCTCTCTCTCTCTCTCTCTCTCTCTCTCTCTCTCTCTCTCTCTCTCTCTCTCTCTCTCTATATATATATATATATATATATATATATATATATATATATATATATATATATATATATATATATATATATAGTTATGAGACATTGGTGATGAACAGGGGAATAACGGATGATGTTTTAATATGATACTTTACTTATAGAAGATAGTGAAAAGCTCCTAAACTAGTAACAATATAAATATTGAGTCTGCTATCTACCGTTGTGTGTGTGTTTTTTTTTTTAATGAAGTCATCTCATCTCTCCTCATATTCAGTATTGTCTTAGTTCTGATTTTTTTTTTTCGGTTGGCCGTCGTTCTCTCAAGCTTCTCTTATTTCGCAATTCAACGATGGTGAGTCTTCTTTAATTTTAATTTTTTTTCACATTGATTTGACAGTACTGACCGCATTTGAGCTAATCTCATCCCCATGAAAGCTAGAGAACCTCTTTACGTATTCAGTTGCATTTGCATAATTTATAATATCAGTATTTTTGCAAACACAAGCTGTGCTTGAAATACTATGTAAATCTTTTATACAGTCCTCTGTAAGTGCATTTTTTTCTCGTAAGATAATTTCTATTCGTTGATAACTTTATATTTGTACATGTGTTTGTTAAATTTACTGATTGATAGTGATATAAAAGAACACCAACACCATCTATTTATAAAATGTATCTAGTCGCCCCATAAGTTAAAGTATACAAACTATTCCGACGGTCTTCAGTTTCATTGTTGAATGCTGTATCGTCTGTTTTGTGTCTGATGATCTATATAAAGTAAATTTTTTTTTTTTTGGTGAGAGATCTATGTCAGAACGTTTAATGATTTCATATTTACGTTTATTTAATTCCGTCACACATATAGTTTTTCTTATTCGTGGTGTATGGTAAAATTCAGGTGTGGATAGTAATATTCTACTCGTTCTCTTTCAATGATTAATCTCGTTTCTCTTAACAAAAAGATGCTTTTCTGACTATTGTTATTATGTTTTCGTACTCTGACAGATTCGGTTTTGGCTGCTAGTTGTATTTGCTATTCTTGTTTTGATTTTGCATCTATGCTACAGTCGTTCCCCGTGGACAAACAAAATTATATACTTAGTTCTTTTTGAATCATAATCATTTTTTGAATCACAATCATTTGACCTTCCCGTAGGGGGCTAGTGCCGTCAGTGCACCTTACGTGGTGCTGTGTAGGCATTACTTAAGGGTCAGCAGCAACCCTTCGTTCCCTAGGTGCAACCTCTCTCATTCTTTTTACTGTACCCCTGTGTATATTTTCTTTCTCCCATCTGAATTTCCACCCTCTCCTGACAATTATTTCATAGTGCAACTGCGAGGTTTTCCTCCTGTTACACCTTTCAAACCTTCTTACTGTCAATTTCCCTTTCAGCGCTGAATGACCTCGTAGGTCCCAGTGCTTGGCTTTAGGACTAAATTCCATATTCTATTCTATCCCAATCATTTGACCAGCAAACTCTCCTACATATTGACCATGGTAGTTTTCATAAACATTATTCCTGGTACGTTCAGTTTTTTTTTTTTTTATTGGCATTTAGAGCACTACATTATATGATACTTCACCATCATTGCAGCACTTACTGGATACTTGAAGCCTACCATGAAGTGTTCTTCGATTCGTTGTCTGTGGTAAGCATTATATCTTGTATTCATCCCTCACGTTTCAGGTAAAAGTGTTGCAACTGTTTTGCCGCGGATTCTTGTCTTTTGTTTATTTCATGACAGTCTCGTCTTCTTCATCTTCTGGCATTGTTGCTATCGTGAGTTTTATTTCTTTTTTTTTTCAATAACCTTAATGTTCATAACACCATTTTTTCCAGTGACGGTAAATTTTAGGGCTAGCGAACTTCTTTTGCAGGGAAACAGCATTTCTAAGTGTGCATCCTGTGAGTGCTTCGATGTAGAGTAAGCTATTTTTGGAACTGAGGGCTCTTATTTCAGTTATTTTTCGGGTTTTCATTCTTATTAGTCAGTCTCTCTCAATTTTCTCCCAGTTCCCGTTGGAGAGAAGGAGAACCTTTCGATTGAACTTTCGGTCCTTTCATTAAATAGACGGCACCAGGCTATTTCGCCAGCTAAAAACACGGACTTCTGCCACCTACTTTACATTGGAAATTAAAATAAAAAATATGAAACTGCCTCAAATTGCTCTGGAAAGTTTGTTCTTTGGAAAATGATTATCTCCTGCTGCAAACGCCTCCTGCTAAATCCTGGGTCCGGCTAGCAGTTACCGCTTAAAATTTACATTATAATGGACAAGCATATGAAATGTAAATAAAGGCAGAACGTAATATATCAGTGGATAAAAATTACCTAATTTTTTCTCTTTGTGTTTTAAATATTCATTTTCTCACGCGCGTGTCAGTAGTCAGTAAATTCTATTTTGTGGTTTGATTTATTTTTAATGGAACTGAAGTTCTTCAAACGGTGCTAAAAAACATATTTATTTAATAATATTTTTATTTGCCCCAGCTTTCAGTTCCAGGGTCATTTCCAGTGGGTGGAGGGTTGGAGAATGTCAAGTTCTCTTGAAAAAATAAAATCTCTCGAAAATACTTGTATGGAAAGGGAATATATTATATCAGTATTCGTATTTTTCAAGTATCTTTCACCACTTTGAAAATAGATTGCTGATTATTTATTTGATTAATTAAGAGCTATATGTTATTTGTAAATCCTTTCTATAAAAGGAATGTCTCTATAGACACATTTTTTGTAGACCTGTGGAGGCAAAACCAAAGGAAAATATACTATTTATAATATTGCTGATATACTCAATGTCTTCTGTTATTTATAAAGTATTTTAATATCATCAGTCATAGTGAAAGTATTAACAATTATATTTTATATTTTCAGGTGTGGAGGGGACCACAAAAATGAGGATTTACTCATCTTAAAGGTATGTCAGACTTATTTTAAGTTTTTATATTGTGGGGAAACAGCATGATTAATATCAGTATACAAATGACACTTTGTAAAATCTCTAGAATTCCAACGGTGTTAGACTACCTAATGTTTTTTTTAGCCCGAAATACCGAATGTTGCTGGAATCTAAATTTTTTCAATTATCGCTGCCAAACACGCATTCCCATAATCCTAAAATTATAACAAATATCTCATGCCTGCGTTCCAGAATTAATGAAGCAATTATGGGCATCGATTTGTAATGAATTAGGCAAGCGATCTGAACAGTCTAAAACAGGCAACTACGCAAACCTAATGCCACCAAATTAATAGAAAATAAGCAGCATAAATAAAGAACGCAACAGAAAACATAAACTGAGAGCATTTATATTCAGGCTCACCCACTAATTAGCAATAATGTAAGCCGGCAAAAGAGGTAATTAGCTTTAAATTACTGCTACATTCCTGTTTGGATACTGAGAAATATACTCGCTCCCATTTTGCAGCCACCAGAGTTTAGAATGTCTCTCTCTCTCTCTCTCTCTCTCTCTCTCTCTCTCTCTCTCTCTCTCTCTCTCTCTCTCTCTCTCTCTCAGAATTTCATTACCACAGCATTACCGGATTTTATTTCGTTATGAGGTAGTGAAGTTAGTCTTTTGCAGTTGTCGAGAAACGATAAGTTTGACTTCGAGTAAATATTTTTTTAACGTTACGAAGTTGAATTCCTTATAACCTTATGTGGGATGGATTCATAAATTATTATATTTTAGGAAAGGTATTTTTTTTACTAACTAAATTTCAAAATACAGTAGATTTTTAGACGATATTTTTGTATATGTCTTCGAATTATGACTTGGAAAATAACAGTAAGAACTAGATAGCTGATTCTCCATCGTCGTCAGTAAAGAAGGGATAGATTTTTATTGGTTTTAAATCCATATGAGACGTTTTAGTAATTCAAAATACAAAGAAGTCTGAACACGGCTGCAAATATAATACATCTCTCCTAGAAGGTACTTAGTATTAAAATAATCTTAGATAATTACCATGAAAATATGACATTAATGCAAGAGACCTTAACGGTACCGTTTATTAGAGGTTGCAAAATAGTGGTAATTTCTTACAAGTCGAGTCATTTCCTTGTGCTTAATCCCAGGGCAATTAAAGGATTCGTATCCATTTGGTACTTGAAACAGTAATTATGCAGAATCCTTTCGATGCATCCCTAATCTTCCGTGTTTTATTGTGACATGTCTCCACTCTTCGCATGATTGGATATCTTTAATTTTGTTCTAATGCGGGTTCTTTTAACTGTGTATATTATTAGTCTTAACAACGGTGTATTTGGATGAATTATGTAAGGAAATTGTTTTTCGTGATATACTGTTTAAGATATTAGTTTCAATAACTTTTAATTTTATATGGAGGCATCCACTACACAGTTAGGTTATACAACTCACAGGAAATAAGGTAATGAAATTAATTATAGGTACATGTATGCTTATATACATTTCAGGAGGTTCATGCATATATATATATATATATATATATATATATATATATATATATATATATATATATATATACTGTATATATATATATTATATATATATATATATATATATATATATATATATATATATATATAATATACACACACATATACATATATACATACATATGCATATATACATACTTATGTATATATCTATATGTGTATATATATATATATATATATATATATATATATATATATATATATATATATATATATATATATATATATATATATATATATATATATATATGTATATAAGAGGAAAAAACCTGAATAATTTGTTGAACTATAATGTGGGCATTTGAACAAGGCTTAAATTCCTTAACCCGGAACAAGTATTCTGTGCAGCATTCCTTAACGAACTTTCATATACCGAGTGGCATCGCATTCAAGTTGTGATGCTTACATTATACGGCTGAAGTTTTCGGTGCAGCTGTGCTGGGTTTTCCGAAAAATCAGTGGGGGTGTGTACAAAACTTCCTAGTTTGAATAATAATAATAATAATAATAATAATAATAATAATAATAATAATAATAATAATAATAATAATAAATTCTTCCTCGCTTTTATATATATATATATATATATATATATATATATATATATATATATATATATATATATATATATATATATATATATGTATTATACATATACA
>NC_089790.1:23177500-23185000 GCF_040412425.1 Macrobrachium rosenbergii
CAACATTCTTTGGAAGCTTGAATTTCAAGTCAGTGGCCCCGTGTGCTTGTTCCATGCGAATAGGTTTCATCTACTGAAGTAACAATAAGTAATAGCGTTGCCGACAGCTTCTTGTTGGCTAAACACTCAGACATTGCTTATTAAACCCTAGACGTATATACAGGAACTGACGAAGCTAACAGTACCTTCCCCACCAAAAGATGCACAATTTTTTGCATTAAACGTCTGGGCCTTCTGTTTAAAGGTCGCACTCCTTTCCTGCCCGACGATTTTTTTAACCCTTCTTCACTGAACAAACAGGTTGATTCGCCGAATGGTAAACGATTTCGTAGCAAATCCTTGGAACTGAAGCATTATCCATATTTAAGAAAAAGCTGTTTAAAAAGTGGGCCTGTTTCAGATTTATCAACAAAGTATATTTCGTTCCATAATCGTGAACAGATTTTGAAGCTGCTAATTTAAAAAGAAAAAAAAAACGATCCTTTATAGTCACAGCGATAATTTTGTAATAAACTATAATGCCTCTACCAAATTAGTATTTATTGTGCATTAAATTAAAAGTACAATCATAGGAACATCCGTCTGCGCAATGGAATAGTTTTTTGAATTTTGAGCATTATACAAAAGGTAGAATCACTGGGACATTTGACTGCAATTGAGTTTTTTTTATTTTTACTTTTTACAAGTGGACTAAAATTGACGAAAAGCAGTTAGGTAGAAAAAGCAGTGCAGTGCCAAACCGGCAGACGGGAAGCCATTATTAGGCGATTATAAATAAACCTTTTATGCGGGATTTTCTCAGCGATTAAAAATTTAGGAGGGCGGAAATGCATGAATTTAAACAACTTCAATTACACCGGCAATGCGTTTTATTTAGAGTTATAATCGTTGTTTTCAATTTGTAATTAACGCATTATTAGCATTCATGCAAGTTAATTTCAGTTAAACTGCATCCGCTCTTGAAGAGTGTAATGAGTTCAGAGAGTTAATTACTAACTCATTAGAGATTTCGTTTCTAATATTATTCGTCCCTTAATATTTCTGAATGTTGATGGGCTTCTATTACAATTCCTAAAATTATAAACATGGAGCTCAGTCCTTTATAATTTGCTTATTCCTATTTTGCATGAATAAGTCATAACTAGGGCTTAGTTAATAATCCAAGTGAAAGTTAGAACGGTTTCTGTAGAAAATATATTTGAATGATTACATCACTCAGTTATATTTTTTGGGAAGCTTTTGTGCTTGCTATACTTTACAGCTAGAAAAAGAGGTCTTTTCTGCAATAGATAACAAAGTTCACAACGATCTAGAATGTATCAGTTAATAAGAATCAGAATGGAATATCGAAGTCTTATATAGTTGCACTGAATACATCCAAAAGACAGAAATGGCTGCCACTTCCATTACTTCAATTACCCGCGAGCTCAGCGCTTCTCTGCCTAACCCAGGCGAGCTCCCCAGCCTGACAGCGAGTACCCGTAATGCTACCAACCTACCACTCGCTTGTGCGTCAACGGCATTGCTTGATTCGCCTGGTCCTGGTCACCACTGAGTTACTTTTGTGACAGCATTTAAGCTAACACGTTGTATAAAAGGCTCATATATATAGATATAAATAATTTGCCAGGTGTAACGCCTCCGTTTTGGAGGCAACAATTACCCTAGGTCAGTGGTTCTCAACCTTTTTCACTCCATTCCCCCCTCCATGAATTCTCAACATTCGTGTGGCTCCCCTTCATTTTTCTCCCAAATCCCACCCCGCCAAAAAAGAAAAAAAAATTATAATAATAAAATAAAATAAAAACGTTAATGAAGAGAACACCCTTGCTTTATTACGAAGTTTACAGTCATAATTTTCTTATATTTGATAGATTTCTGTGATATGCTTAACTTACATTACTAGACTACAAAAGACTAGCGGACAATAGCAAATTTGAATTTGGTTGGGAAAAAGTTCAATTAACCTCTGCATGTTTTAGCACACATCAGTGGGAAGGCTGATGTTGTTTCTTTTCAGTCAGCTGACGAATCCGAGGTTGTGATGCAAGTTTTTTTTTTTTTTATTCAGATTCCTAACATTATTTAGAAATGTATAATTTGCAACAGCCCACCATGGCCCCCCCTAAATTCTTGCCATGGCCCCCAGGTTGAGAACCACTGCCCTAGGTGTTCCTTAAGTTACGTACCATCCCTGAAGAAGAAATCAACGCCTCTCCTCGACGAAATGGCGATCGGCGACACCATCTATGTACGGAGCTAATCTTTCCCATTCGCCCAGGCGAAGAATTGGCAGGGCAAAATGCTTTAAGGGAACATGTTCAAGAGCGTATTATTGTAATTCCTTGGGTGCAGTTGCTCTCAGGTTCCAACTTCTTTTAGACTTGTATGGCCTAGTGGATAGCGCCCTTGTCTTCCACCTGAAAGACCTGGGTTCGATCCCAACGTGAGGCAGAAATTTATTTCTGTTCCACACGTGATTGTGTGTTGATTATTTCTATTTCTATATTATTATTATTATTATTATTATTATTATTATTATTATTATTATTATTATTATTATTATTATATTATTATTATTATTTGTGTTGTTGGTATAAACACAGTAACAGTTTACTACTACTACTACTATTATTATTATTATTATTATTATTATTATTATTATTATTATTATTATTATTATTAATTGTGTTGTTGGCATAACGACAATAATAATATTGTCTAATCGGAGTTGGCACCATTAAAGAAATAATGATCGAATTAATATTGTTTAAAAATCAACGATTAATCTCGTAATAATCGAACTGAAACTAAAATAGCAACATGAAATAAGCAAATTAAGGCTGCGGTGCCCTTTAATTATGCCATTATTTTTCTATTATTGAAGGTTTTCCATTAGCAAACAAATAAGCTAAGCGGATACAATACATAAATTCATCCAATTTCAGTCATTCCATCAGACGTTTTCATTTAGCGCCATAACCATGCCTTTCAATTTGTAATTAACCCAGTTATTAGCCATCCCAAAAGTTAATTACAGTAGAGCGGAATCTGCTTTCGCTAAGCGATGTGGAGGTCAGGCGCTGAAACGATATGATTTCTCGTTTCGCTGTTTGTTCTTTGCAAACGGTGCGGAGGACTGGTTGGGCTTCTTGTCCCATTTCCGTCAGTGTCCTTTCTGAATACAGTGGGGACTCGGAAGCCATGTTGGAAAAAGAAACAAGTGCTATTCGGCCTTTATGCTGAATCCAGCTTATGTTTGGAAGTTATTTTTTTTTACATCAAGCCTATAAAGTTTTCTTGATTAATATGGGAAGGTACGGAATTTGAGACCGCCTTTGATCACATATATGAATTTTATCTCATTTCAAATTTTTTTTTTCTCATAAAAAATAGTATATATATATGAACAAGTTTTTATCCTATTTGTAGTAAATTTGTCCATAACTTTATCGTGAGTGACATATGATATCTATTCAGTATAAATATATACACATGTATACTTATATATGTATGTATATAAGTATACATATAGGCTGTAAGCTTAGCGTATTTGTTGAGAATCGCACACATTTGACAGGTTTAAGATAAGTTCACGGCTGATTCGTATATAATTGGATTTTAATCTAGTCTACCAGAGATAGTTTGTTTTATCTCTTAGTTTGTTTTTAACGCTTAAAATAATCCCTTAGCAGTTATGTTTATTTTTTTTTATTACCCACTGCCTTTCATCAATGTTTTTTCGTTCATCTTGGATGTTATTATGTGCTGTAGTGGATCTGTTTATCATGAATGCATGTTTGTAATGCAGTGGTGAATTTTTTCAGTACTTGAGTTGGAATAAAGGCAAACTTGTGATAAGGAACGATCCCGTATTAATTTTGCTTATCCAGTTCATATAATAATTTTTGTCAAGTTATCTGTTACTTTAGTATTAGTACTGTTTAGCTCTACGTATATTCACTTAAAAGAGGTTTCTTTTTTACTTTTGTCGTTCGTATTACAGGTGCATGTCATATGTAGGTGATTAAGATAATGCAGTTAACACATAGAAGCCATTTTAGCTTTCACTATTTTAGTTTTCCAGTTTTTAACTTCATTAAATTATTTTCCTATTCATTAAACATTCTCCCCTTTTCATTACCATTACATTGAATTACGCTTGGAAAGCAGATGATTTATTATTTATTCCATCAAACAATTTATTTACAAGTAGAGATTATTTATTCATTATATATTCATTATATAATACAAACTCTTTTAAAGTCCAGGGTGAGATTTTTCCGATAACGTTTAATGTACCTATTGACTTGTAATTTTCACAAAATGCACAAATTGCCTTTTTTAACCAATTACCAGACAAGAGTCACAAAGACTCAGAAATCTGTGCTATTCGACCATCAAGTGAGACAACTCGTGCCGGGGTAGTCTTCTTTTCCCATTCGCCTCGAGTCCAAATGTTTATATTTTACCTGGTTCACAATTAGGGACCTTATATCCTCGGTCTTCGTGACTCCTCTTTTTTTTTTTTAGGGGGTGGTCTGGTTCTTTTCGGCAGAGGTTGGTAATTTACATTTGATTAAGATTCGGGTTTATAGCTCTGACTATTGCCATCTCCATCCTTTTGCTCTCTCTCTCCTCTCTCTCTCTCTCTCTCTCTCTCTCTCTCTCTCTCTCTCTCAATTAGGGTATCGGTTTTTTATGTTGTTTTCGTATCTTGTTGTTCGGGTTTATAGCTCTGACTATTGCCATATCCACTGTTCTCTCTCTCTCTCTCTCTCTCTCTCTCTCTCTCTCTCCCTTAATTAGGGTATCAGTTTTATTTTTGTGTTTTCTTGCACTTTGTCTTACAGTGCAGGCATTCCTTGCCTAATTTTGTGAAATTTGTTAATTTATAGTGTTTTAGTTCATCCTCTTATTTGCAGTGACCTTTCTTTGAATGGTATTCTGTTTTCTGTGCTAAACTTCATGTATATGGATCCTCGCGAAATTTGATATATAAAGATCCTTTTTTCCAATTATATAATGATTCTGAGATTGTGTAACAAATTTATAGGCTGTGACATCATTACGTAAAATAAAACAATAGGACATATCGTGAATTATTTTTAACAACAATTTATATATTAAAAATATGGCATAAGTATATAGCTATTTTGTGTCAAACACTTGTAATTTCCGTCACGAATTACAAATTATGTACCGTCAACATTATATGGCAATGACGGCAGGTATCGAGAGTTTTAATCTGTGAAAACACACCACTCAACAATCATTATCTTGTCAGTATCATTACGGTAAATAATGAAAGTACATAACCAGCTTATGTTAGCTTAATTCTATCTATTTCCTTGGCTCTCTTAATACAACCGAAAATAAAAATAACTCAAATGAATACATGAATCGTGGCTTATGAACTTCAGGATATCTTTACATCAGAGATCCTTACATCAAGGAGTAGATCCGAATGCTGCATCACAACTGTATACATTAACAAGTATGTTTCGACTTCCCTTGTATAAGAGAAACTGTTATAAGTTCCCATTTGTGTCTGCGTAACCCTGCCATCCATTTGAGATCGTTCCACCAACCACTAACCCAGAATGAATTACACACTAAATTACCTCACTGATACCTAGACTTGGCAACCCATTTAGCCAAGAGATCGCAGTGAATCGGCTACTTGTTTGTTCCCATACTGGGAATTGGAAATAGAATGGAAAATGAAAATGACTGAAATATATAATCATTTTATACGAAGTACTCGCAGAGAAATGCCAGTAATAAAACATGATTGAAAATAGACACATACAAAATAGTTTTTTTTTTTTAGTAGGGGGAATTTTAAAGTGAGCTCATCCGAGAAAACGCGATAACTTGAATGCTACCATCCCAGGAAGTTTATCCTTTAGAGTGGTAAAGATACTTTTTCTCCTCAATGAAAGAAATGACGATTTAGACCGTCAGCTACAGTATCCGGTTTGTCGATCTGCATTCAATTCTATGTCAAACAGCAATTATATACTTATATATATATATATATATATATATATATATATATATATATATATATATATATATATATATATATATATATATATATATATATATATATATATATATATATATATATATATGTTTTAATAATACATAAATTATATATATATATATACAGTATATATATTTGCATATTGGTAAATTTATTGTCAATTATTGTACATTAATAATAATCATATGGAAAGCATACGCAAAAAGACTTCATGTCACTAACCAGCGAATAAGAAATAACGAATTGGAACTAAATCTTACCGATATCGCATAGCCTAAACAACAAAAGGAAGCCAACATAAAAGGACGCAAAGCCCTATTCAGTGAACCACCGGACAAGTTATTTCCCAGCACCATAAAACGCCATTAAAACGCAATGTATCAGGGGAAACAAACAGAGCTCGGAGGCGGTCGTTTAGGCGATTAGTTTCAGTTTTCGTGCTTGTTGAATGGAGGGGGAAAGGGTGCAGATGTCAAATGGACTTGTGATGCATTATGTTGCCTATATTGATTCTCACTGGTTACAAAAAAAATCTTAAAAAGGGGCTTAAATTATATAAAAAGTGTCAAAAGTACGAGGCGGAAAATGTTAGATCTTGTAACTTCTGTCGGTTAGATTTCCTCAGTCGTTCGTATACACGCAGGGAATCGTCGCTTTCACAAGGATTTGTCCCTTGATTTCACATAGTAAAGCTCTGTTTCACGTCTTAAAGACTTTTCATTTGAATTTCACGTATCGCTTCTTTCGTAAGTCTTGTCAGTGCGAGGCTTTTTGGTATACAGTCTCCCATTTTTATCCACACGCAAGTGACAAGATTAGTTATCGTAAGAAGTAGCCTTTGCCGCTTGATAGTAGTGCTATGTACTGAAATGTTGAAAGAGAATCATTAATGTTTTATTTCTAAAACAGACCAATAGGCGTAAGGTAATGTCTTAACCAGCCTAGATGGGAAAAATTTGGTAATTATGTAAGGAAACTAATATGGCTTAACGTCACAGTAAGCAATAGACACCTCCCGTCTCACCGAGTAAGGAATGTTTCAAGAATCAGAAAAAACGAAGCTTTTAGTAAATGACAAGAATGTCAGTACAAAATAAGCAGGTTATTACAGATTTTCACAAAGAAAATAGACGCGGAAAGTTAGATACACGAAAAACAAGCACATCTTTGGTATTAGCTATGTAATTATTTATAAGCAATAGCCAAAGGTAATGGCACTACCTTTGTACCTAGACATCAATAAAACTCACGTATATCATATGTACATGTGTATGTGTAATTTTATTTATGATTTCTGATATAAAATAGATGAAAATATGATTGCTTACCACTTTACTCTTAATCATAGTCTTGTTCTGAGAACAGTTTTTTTTATAATAATTAGACCATTCATAAACTATTATACTATTTTTATTGTCCTACCACTTAGGAGAATATTCTTTTTTAAAATA
>NC_089790.1:23190000-23212500 GCF_040412425.1 Macrobrachium rosenbergii
TCAGAATTATGTTACGTATTTATAAAAACAACCCGAAGTTTTTCTTAAATGGGATTTTATATAAGCCATTAAAAAGCAAAATGAGAAGGAAATGAAACTTTACAATGAAAGTGAAGCCATGTTGAAAAAAAAAATAAGGACAAACAAAAGAACAAATGAGGAGGAGGATGAAACACCCTATAATTTATTCCCCAGCACCATAAAGTGTCATTACAGCGCGATATATCAGGGGAAACAAATAGAGGTCAGTGATAGTCGATTAATTTCAATTTTCCTGTTTTGTAAATGACCGATAACGATGTGATCCATTATGTTTACTACTTTGGTTTTCGTTCCCTACCCAAAATTATATATATTTATATATGATGTTATGCAATATAAATTAGACTGGTAGTGCTCATCTTGAAATTTACTTGTATTTATTTCTTTTTAATATTTTCAAGTCGTACGCACACACACAGACACAGGAGATTACCGCTCCCACAGTAGTAATCAATTTCTACGCCTCATCTCTCAGCCATAATTATGATAGAAGCATTTCTTGTATAAATCTTTTCTTGGTTTTCAAAGTAATTTGAGGTTTGTTTGTAAGACCATTTCCAAGCACGTTTTTGAGAACATTGCTTAGCCTCACAGCAAACGATAGCCTTCCAACCTTCCATTGAAATAGCTGGTCCTAAGAATCAGAGAAAATGTATGAGAAACATTACTGCAAATAATGTCAGTAGGTATATAGTGATTAAAAAATGGTAAAATACCTTCGAAAAATGAAGCAAGAAAACGAAACTATAACTGGAAATATCTCTCAGCAGTAACTGTGTACTATATAACGAAAAAAAACTGTACGCCATTTGAGCATTTCGTTTACTATTGGAACGTACAGAAACTGCTTTTATTGTAGCAAAACAGACCGGGATTGAAAGGATGAGCTTCCGAAGCGGTCGTATTGACATGTAAATCTGGCTTTATTCAATAACAACGAGTCTCAATGCTAAAGGGGCCCTTGGCATTGCATTTGCAACTACTTGGATTCAGTAAGCTACTTCCCTTGACACGGGGGCAAATAGTGAATTTATGCATGTTTATATCGTTTTTATAGTAATATTATATAAAATTCATAATAAACCTACCAAACACTTACCCTCATAGTGTGTTTCATATACATTGGGAGCGTAGTTCTCAAAAGTCTGTAATATACACACCCTAATACACATACTCGCACGCGCACACACACATGTACACGCATACAGGTATTGCCCTACTTACAGTGGGGTTAGGTCCCAAAACACCCATCGTTTGTTGAAAAAATCGTATCTCGAATATGGCCTAGCCCACACTAGGGTAATCAGTACCATCTGTACATATATGGTAACCTAGCCTACACTACACAGTATACTCTATACGTATATGGTATAGTAATTATTAGTGTCAGCTAATTCTGCAGGTTCAATGCAGACTGACTTATGATAATTCAGTATAAAGAGAATTTGAATAACAAACAAGGCTTAGCCTACACTTTGGTATATCATATACAGTAGCCTAGCATACATTATGCTGTACTCTGTTTTCACATATTAACACCGTATTATACAAACATCAAAATAACGAAGTGCATCTTTTCTGTGGATTTTTTTAAAAGTTATGCTTTACTTCACTGTATCCAGTTGTATATATGTTCGTATTGCTTTTGCATTACAAATTGCGATCAAATGTTTTGGTTTGGGAACCGATCACACAGTGTTTATTTCGCCGCATTTAACTCTGTTCAGAGAGCTTTTCTTGCCTCTGGTTAGTGTAAATGAATCTCTAGATACTTTATTTATATGGGACAAGGATATTTCTCATTATACGAAGTGTTTTTAAGTCGAAATATAAATTAAATATATCTCGGTGTGAAATTAATTTAGCTATTATTTTTGCTAATAGATGATGGCGGCTGGCCGTTTTAGGGCATATTTGTTTTGTGTAAAAAATCAAGATTCCGTTCACTACTTTCTCTTGATTTCGTCATCATAATACGAGCTTTACATATTTATCTTTTATCAGCATGAAAACAGCAGTAATATGTGTTCTTTCATGCCCAGTAGTTTGATTAAAATATGCTACACTCTCCAATTTTATTTACGGTCAAGTTTCATCCGTATTGCCAATGCACGATAATTTATAGTCATTAGCAGCTTGAACGCTGTTTTCTCAGCTTCAGCTACAACTTGCAGCTTAAATTTACCGTAGCAGCATATTTCCTTGCCAATCTTTTCTCCAAAGCAGATAAGGGTATAATGTAAAAACATATCAGTCCTATTCTACTTAACGTCATTTTTAACATAACTACGGTAATTGTTTAACTGTACGATGATTGAAATACAAGCAAAGCAGTTGTTATCCGATTCGGTTATTAGCAAAACAACAGTTTCTCGTTCGGTTGTTTATGGCTGTACGGATTTTTGCAAGAGTATAAGATTACTAGCAATACTTTTATCATTCTCTTACTTTTTTAACTAGAAGATGGAATAAAGAGATGGAGGAAAAGAAGTTGGTCTCTCTTGCTGCCTGATTGTACGCTGTTGCCTGCGCCCGCGTGAAATTTTAAAATGTTTTCTGTATATTGTCGTATCGGTATTAATTACTAACCCCATCATAAACTTGAATTTTCGTAAGATGAATTATCGTAACTCAAGCACTACCTGTATATACATACATATATACATAGTTATATATATTCATATATATTATAATGATATCCCTTATGATGTGTATATTTTTGCAAATGTAATATGTATGTTTCTGTAACTCTTGATATATTCTCTTTTATGTTTGTCATGTGTTGTATGTTGAATTATTAAATCACAGATCTTAAAAGGGCTAGTTGACTGTAGGATAAGGTATATTTCTCTGTGAGATCCATATTTTCCCAGCTGGTAGGCTCTTGTGTGTGCACAGTTGAATGTTTACTCAGGTGTCAGGTGTTTGACCAGGGTATTTTCCCTTTTGCGAGAGTCGTCTCCTTAATCACTTAAGCTGTCATCAGAAAGAGAGATGAGATGACAGGTCTAGATAATATTTGTTGGCCAGGGCGAGGGTAAGCAAAGGTTTGTTTCCTTATCTACTTAAACTGTCATTAAAAAGAGATATGGGATGACAGGTTTAGATAACAATGGTTTGTCTAAAAGCTTGTTGTTTGAACAAGTGTTAAGACAGGAAATCCTTCGGGCCAGCCCTAGGAGAGCTGTTAATCAGCTCAGTGGTCTGGTTAAACTAAGGTATACTTAAGTTATGATGACAGGCTGAAGAGCCTATCTGACCCAAGGGGGAAAAACCCTCCTCAGGGGAAGATTCCCTTGTTAATTTTTTCCCCTTCAGGGAGGATTCCCGGGATGTTCCCCAAAAATGTCTTACTGGCAACATAGATTGCTTCTCATAGTAGAATCTGGGAGATATTCATTCTTGTAAGAGACCTTGTAGGCGTTAGTTGTTTGGGATCTCTCTCTCTCTCTCTCTCTCTCTCTCTCTCTCTCTCTCTCTCTCTCTCTCTCTCTCTCTCTCTCTCTCTCTTTCTTCAAAAGAGAGAAGAATTTGTAACATATATTGTGTGGTCACTAGTAACATATAGTTTTTAAGATCTGAGTTTTGGTGAAACTGTTAGTCTTATAGGTGCCATATAAAAAGTGTTTTTGTGCTGCAGCAAAGGATTTTACAAAGGTTCTCACAAGCTTGTGAAAGATAAAATGGAATTTTGCTTATTTTTACCATGGTAAAATAAGAAACAGTGGAGAGATTTTGCATCAGTGAAATTATTGTTGATAAATCTTTTTTGCATATTTTGTGTGTTCTTGTTTTTTGCATTTTTTGTGTGTTCTTGTTTTTGCATTTTTTGTACGTTCGTGTGTTTACAATTTCATAGTTTTACCCAAACTTTTGTGTTGGTGATTTAACATTTATTTGCTTAACATTTTACATATTTTTTATACTTTAACATTGCATACTTGATTTGATTTACATTTGTTAAGATTTCCTTTTCAATTCTTGAGCAATTCTTAACAGCTTAAATTGTTGATAAATTAAAGTTTTGTGAATTAATTTTGTTTAAGAATTAATTAAGCCTTGTTTTGTTTTCAAGTAATGGTAAATTTTTCAGATTGTGAATTCTGATTATAAACTTTAAAGTTAAACATAAATTTTTGTATTTAAAGTTCTTAAACACAGTGTTTCATTTGTTGACCACCAGTGAATAGGGGTATTTGTGTGTGCATATGGCAAAGTGATAAACATGTTTTGTTCTCCTTTAGTTTTACTGAAGTGAATTAAGACCTGGGAAACAATTATAGTTGTTTGGTAGAGTGATGCCTTTTTTATCTAGTATATTTTAATACCTCACACATAACTTGATAAACATAGTTTGATTTTTTCAAGTGATAAGCAAGTTTTAAGGGACCACTGTTACCTTTAGAGTGTTCAGTCATAATTTTATTATTATGAGAGTTCAGGTATCTGGGTGAGGTGAGGTAAATTTTTGGATTTTGTGACTAGTTGAGTAATAATCAGGTACTTGGTACACATCCTGACAATATTATTTGGTGCCCAGACCCGGGAGAACAAAACAAAATATCACTCTGGTTTATGGTTTATACTGGTGGTGTTAGGGATATATTTTGATAGGAGAGTGACCACATAGTTATTTTGAAATTGTGTTGTAAATTATTTAGTTGAATAACTTAGAGAAAATGGCTCTCCTCAAAGGTTAGAAGTTTTTAGCAGCTCCATCCACCAGAGAGTTATCTGAATCCAACCTGACTAAGGCACAGTGGATTGCTTTAGTAGTCGCTTGTGGGGGTAATGTGACTAGTGGTATGATTGAGGCACAAATCAAATGTATTGCAATTCAAGCATTGATTGAATCTGGTAAAGTAGACGAAGATTTAAATGAGGCACAAGAATTGTTGGTTGCAACTGAAACAGATCTTACATATAAGCAAGGGCAAAAGAATGAGAACAGTGATGTAGAAGCAGAGCTTAAACATTTAGAATCAAAGAAAATTTGCTTAGGCTGAAGATGCTAGAATCAGAAGAAAACTTGACTAGGCTGAAGATGCAGGCTGAAAGAGAAAGAGAAGACAGAGAGAGAGAGAGAGAGAGAGAGAGAGAGAGAGAGAGAGCAAAGAAGAAAGAGAAAGAGCAAAAGAAGAAAAGAGAGCAGGGAGGCAAGAAGATTATGAAAGAGATGAAATTAGTAGAAGCTCGCTCCAAATTACCTGTAACACCATATAACCATATCGAAGGTAACTCAGACCCTGTGTTTGATGTAGTAAGAGTGCAGAAGTTAATTCCAAAGTTTACAAAAGCTCTAGATGGGTTTTTTGAGCACTTTGAAAAAGTGGCTACAGGTATGGTCAATCTTGTTACAGAGTGTTCTCATTGGTAAAGGAAGAAGTGCCTATTTAGTCTTATCAGCTGATCAGTGTAAAGAGTACGATGTACTGAAACATAATGTGCTACAAGTTTACCAGATGACCCCTGAATATTACATTGAAAGATTCAGATCTTTGAGAAAGGATGACAAGATAACTTTCTTGGGTTATGCCTACAAAGTAAGAAGATGTTTCAGATGATGGTTGGAGCCTGCTAAAGTTAAAACTATGGACGAACTTGAGGAGTTAGTAGTCCTAGAGCAATATCTTAGAAGAATTCCTGAACACATAAGAGCTTATTTAAGAGAGAGAGGTGCTAAGAAACTTGACAAAGCTGCTTTACCGACCGAGGATTACAATATAATTAGTAGTGAAGGAATTATAGTGTCAAGTACCAGAACCAACAACTAACAGGCTATAGGTCTCAATCGAATTTTAGGAATGTTGATGTAAGAAACCCTTCTAGTGCTATGCCAGTACAAAGCCAGGATATACCCCTCAGCAATTGAATGTTAAATCCTCATCATCAAGTTTCTCAAGACAGATACAGAAGGCTAATGTTGTCTGCTACAAGTGTGGAAAGAGTAGGACACTACTGTCGAGACTGTTATAGGACGCAGCAGCAGACCAAGCCAGTTGGTCAAGTGGTTAAAGGTAACCAGGTGAAGCAAACTACGAAGAACAGTGTGGGGAACACTGAGACTAGACAGGCAGAGTGTTTAGCAACCAGTGGAAATGTAACCTCAAGCAGTGAGTGGCTGAGCAATTTGGAGACTTTTAAACCATATATCTATGAAGGTGCGCTGACAACTCAAGGAGAGAGTGTGCAGGTACCAGTCAAGGTATTACGTGATACAGATACAGAGAGTAACCATAGTGTGGTAGTTTTTGGCGCTCACCCACAGTTGGAGAAGAATCTCACCGGGGATTCAGTTATTCTGAAGAGTATAGGAGGAGAGGAAGTAACTCCTATATGCCGCTTGTATCTGCCCTGTGAATTGGTGACAGGAAGTAATGATTTTGCTGTAAAGGACGCACTAGCTGTTGAAGGTGTACATGTCTACTGGGTAATGAAGTTGGTGGTGTACCCTGTGTTCCTTGTCCTATAGTGACAGACAGACTGTTGAGGATTAGTCCTACTGTAGAGTTAGAGAAGAAAAACCTCCACCTGTTTCCAAGTTGTGTAACTACCAGAAGTATGAAGAGAACTGCATTTGCAGGTGGAGAAACTGAGGATTTACCTGCACCAGATGGATCAAGTGAAGGATCTTTGAGCTTAGAAGGGCTATTCCAGGAAAGTTAAGGTTCCCCTATTGTTAATAATGAAGTCACCCAAGAAGAAGAGGATCTGGTTGTTGTTGAAGAGACTCAGCATAGTCAAAGTGTTTCTGAAGATAGTAGTGAAACTACAGTAGTAGAGTTATCGGATATTGAGAGTTTGGCCCTTGAAGTTGGTCAAGTGACTAGAGAGAAACTAACAGAACTGCAGAAGAAGGATACAACATTGGCTGATTTGTTCTTCAGAGTTGTTGATCAAGAGGAGATGCAACAAACTCCTACCTGTTATTATCTAAAGGAAGAATTGCTAATGAGGAAGCATCGACCTGCAGATATACCAGGAAATGCTGAGGGGGGGTGAATATCATCAAATTTTGATTCCATATCTGTTGAGGAAGCAAGTGGTAGCAGTAGCGCATGAGTCTGGACATATGGGAATCAGGAAGACTGTTGAGAAGATTATGAAGTATTTTTTCTGGCCTGTACTTCACAAGAATGTTGGCAAGTTTTGCAGAGAGTGTCACACATGCCAGATAGCTGGTAAACCGAATGAAACTATTCAGAAAGTCCCCCTACAACCCATGGAAGTTAGAAGAGAACCCTATGGCAATTTGATTATAGATGTGGTTGGACTGCTTCCAAAAACGAAGAAAGGAAATGAATATCTGTTTACATTAATATGTCCATTAACAAGGTATCCTGAGGCGATTCCTGTAAGAAGTATAAGTGCAAAGGTAATTGCTGAGAAGTTGGTGGAGTTTTTCTCCAAGTTTGGAATACCAGAAATTGTGCAAAGCCATAGAGGAACGAACTTTACTTCAAAATTATTCCAGGATGTCAAAGGGGTGAAACAACATTTATCAACTGCTTACCATCCAGAGACTCAAGGAACCTTGGAAAGGTTCTACCAGACTTTGAAAAGTGTGTTAACAAAGTATTGTAATGAATCCAGAAGGGAATGGGATGCTGGTTTACCCTTGATGTTATTTGAAGTTTGGACTGCTTACCAAGAAAGTATGGGATGTTCACTAAATGAAATCATTTTTGGCGAGACATAAGAGGTCTATTGAAGATTCTTGCAGAGAATTGGGAAGAAAATCAAGAGGAAATCCAAGGAGAATATGTGAAGAACTTGAGGAAAAGGTTAAGAGAAATTAGAAAATTCTCTTTAGAAAATTTGAAAATAAGAGAAAATGAAAAGGAAATATGATGCTAAGACTAAGCTAAGAAATTTTAGTGTTGGACAGCAAGTTCTAGTTTTCTTACCAGTAAAAAGATTTCCCCTTTACAAATAAGTTTCAAGGTCCATATAGGATGATAGAAAAGCTAAGTGATCGAACTTATGTGATTGAAACAGCAGGGAGAAGGAAACGACAGAGGATGATGCATGTGAATCTTTTGAAACCTTACTTCTTAGAGACTAGAACTGAAACAGTGTCAATGGCCCAGACAATTTCATCTACAGAGGATGATGATGGCTACGAATTGGGAGTTGAAAATAAAATGAACAATTCTTCAATATTGGAAAATTTGGAGAACAAACTAAAACATCTGAGTGTTGAGCAAAGCAGTGAATCAAGTGAAATGATTCAAAGTTTCCCTGAAATTTTTACAGATATACCTAGGTGTACCGACTTGACAAAGCATGAGATAATGATCACAGAAGATGGAAAACCTTTTAAACAAAGAGCTTACCACATATCACCTTTTCATCGAGATGTTTTGAAAAAAGAAGTTGAATATTTATTGCAGCATGGATTAGCAGAACCCAGTTCAAGTCAGTACAGTTTTCCTTGTGTGTTAGTGAAGAAACCAGATGGCTCGTTTAGGATGTGTACTGATTATAGGAAACTGAATTCCATCAGTATGGCTGACAATTATCCCTTGCCTCTTATTGATCAGTTATTACTTGATAATATTGGGCAAGCCAAGTTTGTTTCTAAGATAGACTTGTTGAAAGGATATTATCAAATTCCCTTAGTTGAGGATGCTAAGTTGCTGTCAGCTTTCATTACTCCTTTTGGACTGTATCAATATATAACCATACTGTGTAGAGATAGAGAACATTTTTGGAAAGAAAAATGTAATTGTAGATTATTTACTCCGTTCCGAAACGTTGGATACAGATCCGGGATAATTAATCTTCTTGGGGGAGGAATATAATGATATACCTTATGATGTGTATATTTTTGCAAATGTAATATGTATGGATCTGTAATTTTTTATATATTCTCTTTTATATTTGTCATGTGTTGTCTGTTGAAATATCAAAACTCAGATCTTAAAAGGGTTAGTTGACTGTGTGATAAGATACATTTCTCTGTAAGATTCATGTTTACCCAGCTGGTAGGCTCTTGTGTTTGCACAGCTGAATGTTTACTCAGGCATCTGGTGTTTGACCAGGGTGTTTTCCCTTTTGCGAGAGTCGTCTCCTAAACCACTTAAGCTGTCATCAAAAAGAGAGGTGAGATGACAGGTCGAGATAATATTTGCAGGAAAAATGGTTGGTCTAAAAGCTTGTTGTTTGAACAAGTGTTAAGACAGGAAATCCTCTGTCAGTTATAATGACAGGCTAAAGAGCCCTAACTGACCCAAGGGGAAAAAACCCTCCTCAGGGGAAGATTCCCTTGTTAATTTTTCCCCCTTTAGGAAAGATTCCCTGGGTGTTCCCCAAAAATGCGTTACTGGCAACATAGGTTTCTTCTCATAGTAGAATCTGGGAGGCATTCATTATTGTAAGAGACCTTGTAGGAGTTAGTTGTTTGGGATCTCTCTCTCTCTCTCTCTCTCTCTCTCTCTCTCTCTCTCTCTCTCTCTCTCTCTCTCCAAAAGAGAAAAGAATTTGTAATATATATTGTGTGGTCACTAGTAACATATAGTTTTTATGATCTAAATTTTGGTAAAACTGTTAGTCTTATAGGCGCCATATAAAAAGAGTGTTTTTATGCTGCAGCAAAGGATTTTACAAAGGTTCTCACAAGCTTGTGAAAGGTAAAGTGGATTTTTGCTTATTTTTACAATGGTAAAATAAGAAACAGTGAAGAGATTTAGCCTTAGTGAAATTATTGTTGATAAATCTTTTGTGCATTTTTTGTGTGTTCTTGTTTTTTGCATTTTTTGTATGTTCTTGTTTTTGCATTTTTTTGTACATTCTTGTGTTTACAATTTCATAGTTTTACCAAAACTTTTGTGTTGGTGATTTAACATTTATTTGCTTAACATTTTACATATTTTTTATACTTTAACATTGCATACTTGATTTGATTTACATTTGTTAAGATTTCCTTTTCAAATCTTGAGCAGTTCTTAATAGTTTAAATTTTGCTTGGTTAACATAATTTCTTGATAAATTAAAGTTTTGTGAATTAATTTTGTTTAAGAATTAATTCAGTCTTGTGTTGTTTTCAAGTAATGGTAAATTTTTCAGATTGTGAATTCTGATTATAAACTTTGAAGTTAAAAATAAATTTTTGTATGTAAAGTTCTTAAACACTGTGTTTCATTTGTTGACCACCAGTGAATAGGGGTATTTGTGTGTGCATATGGCAAAGTGATAAACATGTTTTGTTCTCCTTTAGTTTTACTGAAGTGAATTAAGACCTGGGAAACAATTATAGTTGTTTGGTAGAGTGATGCCTTTTTTATCTAGTATATTTTAATACCTTACACATAACTTGATAAACTTAGTTTGATTTTTTCAAGTGATAAGCACGTTCCAAGGGATCACGGTTACCTTTAGAGGGTTCAGTTGTAATTTTATTGTTATGAGAGTTCAGGTAACTAGGTGAAGTGAGGTAAATTTTTGGATTTTGGATTTTGTGACTAGTTGAGTAATAGCCAGGTACCTGGTGTACATCGTGACAATATATATATATATATATATATAAATATGTGTGTATAAATATATATATATATATATATATATATATATATATATATATATATATATACATATGTATATATACAGTATAGGTAACTTCTTGTGGACGATTTAAGCTTTCTACGATAGGAACATGTTAATCAGCAGTTAACTTTGAAATATATTACATGAGAGAAGTTTTGTTTTTAAACTATTTGGTGCAGAAGAATTCTGACCCCTGCAAGTAGGGGAGAGAACAGCTATTAATCTCCAGAATAACAGTTTACTGACGCCTTGTGTATTTCCTCCAATCGTTGTAATTGGCTTTAAGAAATCCTTTGCTGTCGTAACATTAAGCAAGTCAGTCTTTGTCAAAAAGTACGGGCGTCTCCCGATAAGAACCGTAGGCATCAAGATATTTATGGTGTCACGGTTCGTGCTTGCCCTTCAAACAGAATTGTACCCTGTCGGGATATACAATGGTGTTTTGTTTTTGTATCTCTATACGGCTAGGTGGAAAAATAAAAGAAAATATATACATAAAACCAGACAAATGAAATGTATAAAAAGATACGTAAGCAACCTTCAGTTGAAGTAAGAGATATTGTTATTAAAAATAATATATATATATATATATATATATATATATATATATATATATATATATATATGTGTGTGTGTGTGTGTGTGTGTGTGTGTGTGTGTGTGTGTGTGTTTGTGTGTCGTGGTCATTTTTTACGTTATCAAAGCATTTTCCTCTTTGAGTTTGGTTTACGAAATTCAGTCTGTACATGATTTGTGGTTATTTGCGATAACTTGAATATATGTTTTCAGCTGTTAATGAGTGCTTAGTTCATTCAACCACTCAATAATTCAATGTCTAATTTGCCGAAATACAGTGGTAATCGATAAAGACTTGAATAGTGTTATCATCTAAACAAACTGGCAGAATGAGACAGGTGGACAGACAGACAGAGAAGAGCAAGATAAATGTAATAGTGTATTATATTTTCGGGAGAAAAATTTTACTGAAAAACGAGAGTTTTGTTAGAGCCTAGACACTTCTAGAATCCTTGGCCTAAGGTTCCTGAACAGCATTTTGCATTTCGCAAGCAACACGGCCAACGGGTAAATAAGAAAATTACATCCGCAGTATGGTCAGCAGATTAAGCCATTCTTTCTCTTACCTCTGATCCTACCGTTGAAAGATCTGTAAAAATAAACTGAGAGTTTTTATGAGTAAATGTTTAACATTTTCAAATTAGAAAACGCTATAGCCAATGAAAGGTAATGTGATATATTTTACATCTGTTTGGCGTCTTCTTATAATGAGCTAGGACTAAATTTCTCATTTGAAAAATTAGTGTTATAAAAGAAGCAAGTGGAGTGAAATATATCTGTAAAATAACGGAGTAGGGCAACCAAATACATAGAAAAAAATTTAAATTAAATCACTACAATTCTGGTAAACTCAATTCTATCCATATAGTAAAATTGTTTATTTGTAAACAAAAGATTCTTCTTTATGTAAAAGCCTAAAAATTATTATATTATTTTTTATTAAAAGTAAACAGTAATTTGTTATGGTAATCTATATATTTTATTTTTATTATAACTGATCAGAACCAACTCCTATTAATTGCTTATTACCGTCTTTAATATGGGGAAATTCTCTCGTTTTTAGTTTTCTGTAAAAGGAAATTATTGAGATGGCTATTTGTCTGCCCTTCAGCACTTTTTCTGCCCGCCCTCAGATCTTAAAAACTACTGAGGCTAGAGGGCTGCAAATTGTTATGTTGATGATCCACCCCACAGTCATCAAACTTACCAAATTACACCCCTGTAGCCTGAGTAGTTTTGATTTTATTTAAGGTTAAAGTTAGCCATGATCGTGCTCCTGGCATCGCAACAACACAGGCCACCACGGCCGGCTGAGAGCTTCATGGGCCGTGGCTGTACAGAAAACTCGATTGCGCCGAACAAACTTCGACGCAATTTTTTTTTTTTTTTTTTTACTTAGATTCATTTTCGGACTTTCTGAATACCTTCCTGCCCTCCTTGTAGTTAATTAAGGTGCCTTCCCGTGGATTGTTTTGTAGACGAAATATGCGTACACCTCCCGAAAATTACAATTATTTGTGGAATAGCTATATAAAAGTTAAAATTTATCAGTAAAAGTAAATTATTATTAACCCTCTTTTTCTGTATTTGGGAAAGGTGACCTTGGTATTCCGCTAAAATAATATAAATTAAATTCTGTCCGATATCTGATAAATTTAAAACACAATGTTTTTTTCATTCTATTAAATTATTTTACTAAGAAATCGTATTCTGCCGTTGTATTTTAATGTTCTACAAAATAATTCGACCTACGCATAAATGTACCCAGACGAAAAAAAAATGCAGTCAGCAGATTTCATCTCGAACGTAATAGTCACCTAGTTCGAAAAAAAACGTACAAGAAAAGCCTGAATGCACTTCTCCCCAAAAGCATTTTCCAGTTTATGTTCACAAACCCATTTACAATGGTGTTCTTGGTGTGAGAGACACCTGCCACTCCTGTAAACCTTAATTCAGGAGTCTATTACTTATTTACCCATTTGCTGTGTGGTCCGCCAAATGTTGCATCCTGTTCCCGTTGCTTTGACAGCAATGGTTTATGCACCTGGGTCACTCTGTTAGAACAAGATTTCACGTTTCTAAACAACTATGTTTAGCCGTGAGACCACACGGTTTAGCTCAAGACACTCCTTTCACGGACGTGGAATTTAGCGCTTAGCTTTTCCGTTACACAGTACTGGACTTCTGATTTCTGGTCATTATATTTGAAAGGGCTGGATAGAGAGACTAGAAGAGGTATTAGAAATGAAGGGCCTTCATATTCATGAATACCGAGGGTGCCTACAAGAGAAAGGCACCTGGTGCAGTGCGTGTAGGGGACTGACGTGTTGCTGATGAGATTTCTGTTTAGTTTTATGAATCACTTAACATTACATAAGTTTTGTGGATAGGGGTTCATCCAAAATTCTGCAGTCATAGTAAGAATGTAGAAGCAGACATTGTTTTTCTGGAGCCACACCTTGGTTGAGGGAAGCAGAGTAAAGCTGAAAAAGTTTTATAGACTACCAGTCACGCACACACACACACAATAAATATATATATATATATATATATATATATATATATATATATATTATATATATATATATATATATATATATATATATATATATGTGTGTGTGTGTGTGTTGTATATTTCTATATGTTTATATATAAAGTATATCTATATATACATGTATATTATTCATATTTTTTATATATACTCGTATATATGTGTGTGTATGTATGTATATGTAGCAATGATTTTATTTACATATATTAAAGTTGTATAAATTAGGAATGAGTAATATTTCCTGTACGAAAGTAAAAAAAAAAGTCACATGTTAACCATCACTAAATGGGCTAATGAAATTACATGTTGAAACTCATCACACTCTCACCAAGTCAAATACACGCATTGACGCGCACACATACAGTACACACACACACACACACACACACAAACACACGTGCGCGCGCTTATACTTGATTAAAAAGCTTTTGTTTAAAAAAAAGCTTTTGTTTTCAAATAGCTCCCTGGTCGTCCTTACAAGTTACAAATGCATGTGCCATTGCAATCCCTTTATTACAGTTCCTGCTTCATTCCCTCATAACCCGTTCCCACTTACACAAAAACTCACTTAAGAAAACTCTACATCAAAAGAAGAGTTTTTCAAGTCAAAAGCACCGTATATTAAAAATCTGTCTGAGGATTATAACCGAGGGAAATGAAATTCTACTTTCTGCTACAAACGAAAAGGAGAAAGTAGGAATCTTACCCTCACATTCTTTGCTATCTTTGTCTGGTTCAGAATACTTGCTCTCATCAGGGATCTGGTTCTGAAAAGTGAGGGTGAATGCCGTTCAGGACGAAAAGATTCTGGAAACGAAGATCTAGAAGTTGAGGATAGTCGAGCCTGCGAGTCATGCCAGGAAGCATATTTAGAACGACGAAATATGAGTAAATTTGAGAAACATTGTATGAAAATGAAACTGCTTCAAAGCTCGTAGCATATAATTATACATCACGCATAAATATTAACGCGCACTGGAACAAACACACACACTTATATGTGTGAGTGTGGTGCGTGTACAAAATTTCCCATTTCCTCATAGAATGTACTCCTCTGTGAGGTCAATAAAATAAGTTATCACCTTCCATGAGATGCCAATTATGGACTGACTTTCAAAGAAAACAATGCTCTGTCAAAGAATACTCATGGGAGACCTTCCTACATGTCCTATATTACACTTGAGTTTCAGATATCTCAAATTAACGAGTCTGAAGTCGACTCGGGGGATGCAGAGCATTTACAGCTTCAGAAAAGCAAAGGAAAAACGAATTATTTTTTTTTTACAAAGTTTGAGCTGTCATGTAAAGAAGAAGTGATAAACCCTGGAACCCATCCACTTCGCAAGCACACCCAGCACATTTTGCAATCATCCACAATACTGTGAAAACAATGAAGCCATCTACCATCTTCTTAAACTTTACAATCATCCAGAATCTTAAAGAGGACAAACTTTTATTGGGGACTGCTGGGGGGGGGGGTTGAGGGAATGTTTGGGTGAGTGTACGAATAAAATGTGAGTCAAGTAAGAAGAAATAGTGAATATCATTACACATATACTAGTACACTATTTTGTTCAAATTAAGCTTCCCTGTGAAAGAGAGATTTTACAACGTTTTATCATACTAATTTCGTTAATATGAAGGAAATATACCATCTGATAGCTATAAACTTGGAGAAGCAAAAGTAAACAGTGCCATTAAACATGAAAATTAGAGAGAGGTGCTAGTGAAAACAAAAAATTCTAGGAAAAAGTATAACGCTTATTGCATTTGGTACAACCTTTTATCTATCCGAGAGTGCACCGGATTTTCTAGTGTATGCAAATGGGATGAGCTTCAAAATTAATTAGCTGGAATTAAAAGCTTAAATGCAAAGATTTGGAATATGTGAATGTGCATTTGGAATTTAAAAAAAAAAAAGCATTGTAACGTTATTGTGCGAAATGTTCTTTTTCAAAAAATCCTAAAATTCCTTCACCAACAGTTAATATTCCAGTTTTCGTATTAAAAAGGGAAATGGTTCTAATAAATATTGCAAATGTGAACGAGAACCAAGATTTTACTTATATCATAATGAAATATCTAAGTTGGGCCGTTAAGAGACTACAGATATCCTAATTTTAAACTGGTGATCTTATTCAGGTACTGTACAAAGTTTCCTGATTGCGCAAATTTTTAAGATATTTGTATCTCAGAAACCATAATTTTCGCCACCATTGCCAGAATAAGTATTGTAATTACCGTATATTTTCAGTTACTTTAGTATGAAAAGATGAAAAACTATTTTACATAGTTTTGAGAAAATGGTAAAACCTCTTCAAGTTTTGGCAATTTTGTAAAGTTAGGACTTCTGCTTCTAAGATCTGTTATTCGACATGGGATGCCATTTATCATTTTGCTCCCACCACACTAATAAGAGCATGATGATAAAAAAAAAATCACGGCTAGTTGAGGGGTAATATTTCAGGAAATAAACAATGGTCTGGGCTCTTAAATCAAAGTTGAGGACAAACGGTAAGCGAACAGGTAATGGTGCACTTCCTGGAATACGAAACATTGCAATGGGAGTCCATTAGTTAACGGAAACGTATCACGAAATAGTATACTGCAATGATTACGGTAACCAGTAATTGAGAACAATTTTGATAAGATTGGTGAGTAAAAAAGTAGTGGCAGCAATCCTGACTTTCTTTATTAGAAAGACATTTAATAGGTACGGGGCATGGAGCGAAATTCCTTTTCCAGGAGGTCAAAAATAGAAGGGGGTGTGGGGGAAGGAAATGAAAACTGAGATTGACGTGCAGGCTTCATGTTGGTTAACAGATTAAGAGAAGTAAAGGATGAGGGGCGATGAATGATTGATGAATCGTTGAATGATTGATGAAATTTTCCTGCAGTCAGATTCTTGGAAAATCTTGATTGTTTTCCGAGTTGATGAACCTTACGGTTCTGTTCGAAAAACATAATTCGTCCCCATGAGATTTCAAGATCCCATAGAGGCAACAACAGGGAGGCCTATATTTACACAGTTCTCTATAAATAATTAAGTGTAATCGTAAAAAAAAAAAAAAAAAAAAAAAAATATTATATGGCAGTTACTGTTAATTGAGTTTAATGAGTGGAAGAAGAGATTTAAAAGAACAAATTGAAAAGAAAATTTACGCAAGAAATGCGTGAAGATCGAGAGAGAAATAGAAATTATCATATTGAACCTACACTTTAATCAAAAGGAATCTCTGCCAGTTCAGAATTTCAGGCCGAGTTCCTGAGATATTATATATATATATATATATATATATATATATATATATATATATATATATATATATATATATATATATATATATATATATATATATATATATATATTTATATATATATATATATATATATATATATATATATATATATATATATATATATATATATATATATATATATATATATATATATATTATCTCAGGAACTCTACCTGAAATTCTGAACTGGTAGAGATTCCTTTTGATTAAAGTGTAGTTCAGAAATGATAATTTCTATTTCTTTCTCGATCTTCACGCATTTCTTATGTAACTTTTTTTTCAATTCTTTTGTCTTTCCGGTTTACGGTAACTTTATATCATGTATCCATCCATCTATATATATATATATATATATATATATATATATATATATATATATATATATATATATACTATATGTATGTATAAATATATATATATATATATATATATATATATATATATATATATATATATATATATATATATATATATATATATATATATATATATATATATATATATATATATATTAATTATTTTCAAGTAGACACTTCTCAAATCTCTCATCTTTAGCTTACGTAGTTCAAATGTATTATGTCATGGGAAGAAGTATATAGGACTTCTTGCTTCTTATTTTACTGTATAATATGAAAACTTAATGTACTGTACATATATCAAGAAAGCATTAACGAAAGTAGGTACGTAAAATTATTAACCTTAATATTATATTCTCTTGGTGGACTGTTTATAGCTACAGCATGTTCTTTGTTATCCTCAATTGCATATCCTCCATTTGCCCTAAAAGATTTCGTAATTCTGAGAATTTTGAGATACAAAAATAGGCATAAAGAGAAGTAGGTCTGAAATTCCTGGACGATTACCTTTTACGTTGTTTACAATCACTCTAGCTCAAAACTTTGTATTAGTGCCAACGTTTAACGCCATGAGGCAAGATACGACGCTATATTTGTTTCGTTCTTTTATAGAAAAGCTCAGAACTACAGCAGTGTTTCCTGGCAACCTGACAAAAACTACACATTCATACGTAAAAAAGAATATGGGTTTTTTATATATATTCTTTGTAGACTCTTCGAAACCAGAGTTGTTGTGATTAGATTCTTTTCCAAATGTCCACAGATTTCCCAACTAAATATAATTGTTCCAGAAATATAAATTGGTCTTTCAAAATCATTTCAGTATTTCTGAAGTATTGCAGAAAAAATCTCACCGAGACAGTATAATATAAAATTTAATTACATGCTGGCATTCATACATAACTTGTTAACCAAGTCAACAAATAGCCTTCACAAAGGCAAGCGAAGATGAAGGTGAAAAATCATATGAAGTTTATTATTCAAGCACTGTACAAAACATAAGCGTTACAAAGACAAAGTCAACAACACTGAGCCCAGTATTTTCGAAAGTGGAGGTGAATGTTTTTGTTTTTTTATTATATATTTTTAATTTTGCGCAAAGGGCATTCAAAGTGATGCACTTTCCGAATACGATAATCCTGATTAATGGACTCGCGTCAGAAGCGAGGAAATTAAACTTGGAAAGAAATTCTACCTGAATCCATCTAGATACGTGTCAAGGCTTTTAAGAGATTACGAATACAGCACTGAATTATTCGGCGATGACAAAAAGCAAAAGAAAGTAATGTATACAAAGCTAGTAACATCAACCCGCAAAGGGAAGAGAGAGAGAGAGAGAGAGAGAGAGAGAGAGAGAGAGAGAGAAAAGTCGAATAAAGAATTTGACCAATATGACCTCAGTTTTAATAATTATATATATATAATATATATATATATATATATATATATATATATATATATATATATATATATATATATATATATATACATATACATATACATACGTGTGTCTCTCTGTGTATATATGTATATATATACGAAGGAAAATTGAAACAACGGACTGATTGCTAGGCCTTTCGACACAACTGTCCTAGCAACTACTCCGTTGTTTCAATTTCCATTCGTGGCATTAGCCTTTACTTATACATTCATCACGTTCCGTATCTTCGTGATTCAATATATATATATATATATATATATATATATATATATATATATATATATATATATATATATATATATATATATATATATATATATATATATATATATATATATATATATATATATATATATATATATATGTATATATATATATATATATATATATATATATATATATATATATATATATATATATATATATATATATATATATATATATATATATATATATATATATATATATATATATATATATATATATATATAGGGTGTTTTGAAATTAGAGCCCCCTCTACAGCATAAACTAAAATTGGTATGGACAAAAACAAAAGCAATTCAGAACAGGTATTTATTTAAGTTTCTCTCTGAGTATTTAATATTTTGTGTGGCCTCCATCTGCCTGTACCACAGCCTGCATTCTCGAGGGGTATGATTTCAGCAAATCGCAAAAAAGCTGAGACTCAAACTCCATTTCCTTGAGCACTTCGGTCACCTCTCTTCGCAGGCCGTCGAGGCTTGGTATACCATCATAGTTCACTGTGTGCGCTTCAGCACGATCCTTTAAGATACTACCAATGTTTTCACACACATTAAGGTCAGGGGAGCTACCTGGAAATTCACTTGACGAGAAGAAATCGATATCGCTGTTTCAAAGCAGCTCCTGTGTCTGAAGATCCTTTAAACATGGTGCCTTATCATGCAAAAATGTAACGTCTTCAACAGATAACACATTTTCAGGATCTTTGAGGAAAGGAAATACTCCACCGGTAAGCACAGTTTCTCTGAAGTATTCGCCATTCCATGACTGTCCTTTTTCTTTGATGATCCACATTAACCGTTTGGCTGTGAAACAGAAAAATTCCCAAACATTCAGGAAATTTCACAACTTGGCGATAGCGCACGTCATCGCTGATATCATCGAACTTTGCAGCTGAAATGATGTCATTTTTATGATTTGGCTTCCTGACTGCGTAAATGAAGAATTCATCTGATGCGGCAACAAGGAGAAAGTCAGCTTCATCCCAATCTTTAAGAAATGAACCACAAAACCATGCACGGTCTTCTCTCTGTTGCTGAGTGATGTAGGGCTTGCTGATAACATGAAATGGCTTGATACCAGATTTTTTCAATTCACGATACACAGCACTATAACTTCTCTTCTTTCCCCTTTTTGTTTCTAGTTCAAGCGCCAATTTACGTAAAGACTTTCTTGGTCTACCCACTGCCTCAGCTACGATGTCTTTTGACTCCTGAGAAAGGACTTCAGGCCTTCCAAGATTCTCATTCTTTTCGCAATGACAGTCATATGGATTTTTGTTCCAACTTCTTTTAACAAGGGATTCATCTCTTTTAATGTATTTAGCTATCCAGGAACGTGAAATGAAGGATGCGCCAGCATCCCTGGCCTCTCTGAAGGTTATAACCCGGATTCGGTCAATCCATCTGATTTCCTCCGAGTTGTTAGCTATGGCTGTATCTAACTCCGTCACTCAGTCTGAAAATACAAGAAATGTAAAATGAAAAGTAGCTTAATAGAAACTTAAATAATGTACTTGGAGATAGGCTATAGCAGAAAACTTCATAACTTTCCATTTGTTCTGTGGAGGGGGGCCCTCTAATTTCGAAACACCCGGTATATATATTATATACTCTTTAGAAACTAATTTTATTCCAGAAATCGAGCCTCTTCTTTTAAAACAGTTACTTAACACTTTCCCTCAGTTTCATTCATCCTAAGAACTTCGTAATTACCAACTTTGCTGCTTCTGCTTTCTCTCTCTCTCTCTCTCTCTCTCTCTCTCTCTCTCTCTCTCTCTCTCTCTCTCTCTCTCTCTCAACTTCTTTAGCATTTAAATTTCCTGACAATAGCCAAATTTCTTCTTCTTCAAATGCATTTCAGGCACATTAAGACTCTTCCACAAATATTCTCTCTCACTCTTCATCTTTCCATTCCTGGTGCACCTACGCATACTTTCTCTTCTTACACATGATCTTACCTAAGCAGTTCTGACAAACAATTTGTTTCTTTCACCCTCTTCCCATATTCTCCCTGCCAATGTATGTACTACCTCTCCTTACCTTCTATGCGGCCCAGATACCACGGAAATAATGCGCACTTTCCTATCTGGTGACTGTCAATGTCTTTCCCATTCCCAGATTTCTATATTGTACAGCTTTCAACCCATAAACAAATCGTATCACAGACATTTCTTTTGTTGTGTAATGCATCAGTGCTTGTTGTGTAATGCATCAGTGCACATTAAAACCCTTGAACCTCTTAATATTATATTAGTCTTGCTTTTTTCTACACAAAAACACAGAACATGAGGCTTCACAGGAGATGCCCAGCTTATTTGTTGAATTTACCACAATACCGAGAGGGGAGAATTATTTTACTGTTGCCTCCCGACATACTATAAGGGCATAAAGCTGTTGACCCGAGGAGGTGTCTCGTCAGAGATTTAGGTGGCATTTCTTTCCTCAGGGGGGTCCGCGACCCTATACGAGGGACATTTTTGTTTTGGAGGACAGTGACAATTTTGCATTTCAAAGCACCACAGTAGTAGCTGCGCTCTATGTATGTGTGCGTATATATATATATATATATATATATATATATATATATATATATATATATATATATATATATATATATATATATATATATATATATATATATATATATATATATATATATACATACATACATACATACATACATACTTATATAGATAGATATATACATTTATACATGTATGTGTTTGTTTGTGTGAGTGCGTGTGCTTGCGTGTTTATTTCTATGTATGTCCGAGCTATACGGTGAATCCAGTCATGTGTATAAATCTGAGAGAGCAGGGGAGAAAGAGAAGCAGTAGAAATAGAAATACCCCTTCACTCTACGGCTAAAAATCACGGCGTGTTCGAAAGAAAAAATAAATGAAAAAGAAAATCCTAGTTAAAACAAAGTAATGTTTCCTTTTGCTAACAATGGAAAATTCAAGCTTTTATTCGTCCCAACTTTTATCTTTTCGCAGCAAAATCCCAGAGAAATTTATGACGTTCTTTCTCGTGCAGGCGACCTCTGCCACTAAACTTTAGGATGACCTCTTATATTTCCTTCCCTTTCTTTCAATGTCCTTCGGTTTTCATTTGGCCCTTTTGCTCCAAGGTATGGATGGAGCGCCGTTTGTACCAGTTTGTTTGCTTTTTTGTGTGTGTTTTATTCTCAAATTATTTTTTCGTTTTTCGTAAAATAAAACTATTGTGCCGGGTTTGTCTGTCCGTCCGCACTTTATTCTGTCCGCACTTTTTCGGTCATCCCTCAGATCTTACAAACTGAGGCTAGAGGGCTGCAAATTGCTATGTTTATCTACTCTCCAATCATCAAACATACCAAATTGCGACCCTCAAGCCTCCGTAGTTTTTATTTTCTTTAAGGATAAAGTTAGCCAAAATCGTGCTTCTG
>NC_089790.1:23217500-23232500 GCF_040412425.1 Macrobrachium rosenbergii
ATATCTACATGAATCATTTCAGTGTTCCAGACGTAAATGCTATATTAGAGCGCTACTGAACGTAGAGATTAACACTGGACATTTGTCATATCCCTTTAAGAGGATACTTTGGCATTCAAAGGTCAGATTGGTGATAACAAACAGAGCTAGGATAAATGTGCTTAGAAACCAGATAAGTGCGAATGAAAACAGTTTGTCTCGTCTGATTTTATGTTCAGACTAAACGTCACGCAGTAACTACTGGCAGCAGAATCGCTCTCCTATCATGTCCTTAATATCAGTTAACATTTTGTTCATTATAAATGGGTTAATTGTCAATTATGAATTAATTGTTAACTGTAAATGAGTAAAGTATTGACGCTTTTATGCTTATAAAACACCGTGAGAGATAAGTGCTCGTAATGGCCTGAATTTCCAGGAACATTTTGTTAATTATAATGTGAGATTAAGATAAAAAAAAACTTATACAAATTATATTGTTATCCAGGCAAATGACGCGAGATAAATTTTATATTATTTCCAATGGGAATTCATGATGATAATACCAATTAACGGTTAATTTCTGTAATATAATTGAAGCAATTATTGCATATTATATGAAAGCTTAAACTCTAAACATTGTATATTACAACAACTCTGATATTTCTCTCTCTCTCTCTCTCTCTCTCTCTCTCTCTCTCTCTCTCTCTCTCTCTCTCTCTCTCTCTCTCTCTCTCTCTCTCTCTCTCATGAGACAAATAATTCGTTTAATTGTAATGATTTCAAACGAAGGTCATAATATTGTATACAATACAGGGTGTTTCGAAGTTAGAGGCCCCCTCCCCCCTTTACAGCCTAAACTAAAATTAATATGGACAAAAACAAAAGTAATTCAGAACAGGTATTTATTTAAGTTTCTCGCTGAGAATTTAATATTTTGTGTGACCTCCATCTGCCTGTACCACAGCCTGCATTCTTGAGGGTATGATTTCAGCAAATCGCAAAAAAGCTGAGACTCAAACTCCATTTCCCTGAGCACTTCGTTCACCTTTCTTCGCAGGTCGTCGAGGCTTGGTATACCATCATAGTTCACTGTGTGCGCTTCAACACGATCCTTTAAGATACTACCAGTGTTTTCACACACATTAAGGTCAGGGGAGCTACCTGGAAATTCACTTGACGAGAACAAATCGATACCACTGTTTCGAAGCCGCTCCTGTGTCTGAAGAGCCTTGAAACATGGTGCCTTATCATGCAAAAATGTGACTTCTTCAACAGATAACACATTTTCAGGATCTTTGAGGAAAGGAAATATATACTCCACCAGTAAGCACAGTTTCTCTGAAGTATTCGCCATTCCATGACTGTCCGTTTTCTTTGATGATCCACATTAACCGTTTGGCTGTGAAACAGAGAAAAATTCCCAAACATTCAGGAAATTTCACGTCATCGCTGATATCATCCAACTTTGCAGCCGAAATGATGTCATTTTAATGATTTGGCTTCCTGACTGTGTAAATGAAGAATTCATCTGATGCGGCAACATGGAGAAAGTCGGTTTCATCCCAAGCTTTAAGAAATGAACCACAAAACCATGCACGGTCTTCTCTCTGTTGCTGAGTGATGTAGGGCTTGCTGATAACATGAAATGGCTTGATACCAGATTTTTTCAATTCACGATACACAGCACTATAACTTCTCTTCTTTCCCCTTTTTGTTTCTAGTTCAAGCGCCAATTTACATAAAGACTTTCTTGGTCTACCCACTGCCTCAGCTACGATGTCTTTTGACTCCTGAGAAAGGACTTCCGGCCTTTCAAGATTCTCACTCTTTTTGCGATGACAGTCATATGGATTTTTGTTCTAGTTTCTTTTAACAAAGGAGTCATATCTTTTAATGTATTGAGTTATCCAGGAACGTGAAATGTAGGATACGCCAGCATCTCTGGCCTCTCTGAAGGTTATAGCCCGGATTCGGCCAGTCCATCTGATTTCCTCCGAGTTGTTAGCCATGGCTGTATCTAACTCCGTCACTCAGTCTGAAAATACAAGAAATGTAAAATGAAAAATAGCTTAATAGAAACTTAAAACAATGTACTTGGAGATAGGCTATAGCAGAAAACTTCATAACTTTCCATTTGTTCTGTGGAGGGGGGCCTCTAATTTCGAAACACCCGGTATATATACACATATACTGTATATGTGTGTTTATATAAAATATATATATAAATATATATATATATATATACATATATATATATCTATATATATATATATATATATATATATATATATATATATATATATATATATATATATATATATATATATATATATATATATATATATATAATATCTTAGCAAAGGTCCAACCATACCACTCCTCTTATGACGAATATATCAGATATCACATATGGATAAGTGTCACAAATGTCATTTCAGGGCTGCTTTCAGAGCAAGCATTCCATGTTCTTATAATTAACTGAATATTAAAAAAAATGACCTGACTGAAAACAAACTGCAACAGTTTTTTGCAAGTAAGTTCGGGAGCTCCCCAGTCTGGGCCAAATCAAAATACGAAAGAATATGGACCTGCTGTACATAATTCAGATGGCGCCTGGCAGACCAAGGCAAGCTGATTTGCCTTTGAACATTTGAGCATCAGCCCCACACTTCTGAATGATAATATCACATTAGCCCTGCTGTACATTCCAACTAATGCCACAGAACTATGCTGCGGTGGTAACTATGGCGTTGTATTACGCACGAAGATGGCAGCGGCGCAACTTCAATAAGACAGTATTATCCCACAAAGCAGATAGTTGAGGAGATATCGGCTTTCAAACTGCGTTTTGACAGCTATTATTGTTTTCGAGTTTATACCGATCCTTACCGAGACTCAGTTGTGGCTGGGTTTGTTTTCAAATTAAGAGAATAAAGAAAATTGTGTGGCATTCGGTTGTTTGTCAAGGAAACGTCTCCGGTACCTTTGCCAACTCCTTCAGGCGCTGCCGCTCCCCCCCCCCCCCCACATGTTTCCTCTCTTCAATGTCCCTCTCAACCTCTCCTCGAGAGACATGATATTCCTTCTCTCACTGATCCAGTAGACTTTGTAAAAATAATAGAACTTGAAGCCATATCAAAACAACTTTAGCGTCTTCTTTTTAAAATATTTGATTATACAACATGAAAGATATGAGAAACTCTTAATTAATTACCATATTCAAAATAACGATACAGAAAGCATTCAGAAAGGAAATCACTTCCTACACTTGAAAAATTCCCGTACAGGCCATCGTATCACCTTAATCTAAGCTCACCTTCCTTCAGTAATGAACACTTGAGCATTTATCATTCCTTTTGAGTAATAACCTCCCTTTTGCTCCAACAGAAAAATTTCCTTTACCCTGTTTGTCGTCTCCCACTTAGACAGGAAATACTAGCTTTCCTATAGTTTCCACTTAAGCTGAAACTTAAAACTTCGGACCTCTTCTTAGTTATAATTTATCCCCCCCCCCCCCCAACGAAGATTGTCACTATTATACACTAACATTCTGCAATCATCCATCGAGGGGGAAGTGCAGGCTAAGAGCCAGTAAATACACTAGCAGCTAACAGTTCTAATCAAGGAACGTAAATAACATATCTCCTCTTCGATTAAGGCCACAAATCACTTTTTCTCTCTTCTCTCCGCCGCTCTCTGTCACTTGAAAATCGATGCTTTTAAGTAGCGATAAAATATAAAATGATTGGGTGAAATACAGTGTGTTACCTTCACTAGACTTTCAAATGATAGTTTTTTTCTGGTTTCTTACGAATTTCTTTTCTCATTTCCCTCGCAGGCTATCTACGACTGGCCAGAACTCACTGCTATATTTTCTTTGTCTCATACTGATGGGAACCTTAGATTTTAAATGCTAATCATCATAGTTTTGCCCCTCACAGAATTGTCTTTATGTTTACGGCTGCTCTTGGAGCAAGAGACCGTGTTGTCATAAGGTCAGCGCAATGTTATAAAATAAAAAAAAATTCTTGGTTGTTAGAAGACACCTAAAGTGTCACCTTGAAAATGATAAAGTAAGGGCCACCTCACCAGCAATAAGGAGTGTATTGTCTAAGTTCGGTTTTTTGGCTCTTTGTAATCAGACTTTTGTTCAACGATGGAATTCGGGATCACTGTTTCGTGATTAAATCTTTTACCTTTACTTGATATATTTTTTATAATAACAGTTTCAGTTACGTAAAATCAGAAACATCGTTTCATTAATAGTAGGATAAAGTCTTATTTTTTTTTTTATTAAATCGAGACAATTTGCGATGGTCAGCGCATTACTGAGCACATCATGCATGCCAGATAAGCAACGTGAAAATATACCGAGCCTTTATCTCGACTGAAATTTTTCCCCCACCGTAGTGGTTTGTTTGACTTTTGTTTAGCTCTGCAGTTAAACAGCCCTTTTTTCTCAAGAGCATTTTACAGGAAAAGTTATTCTGTGATATACAGAGTTTTCGTGGAAGTAGCCTTAGTGCATTCCCATTCCACTGATTGACGATGATTCTCTGTTCTGAATTTGCCATGGAAGCAGAATCTATTCAACGGATGGAGGAAATTTACATATTTTTTGTGCAAACATTTTAGAAGCTTTTTTTTTTTTTTGACTCGTTCAAGGTATGGATAGAGTTTTGTATTAATCCTTTTCCAAATATAATGATTTTTAATAAACATGTAGAATGGAAGCTATATAGAAAGAAAATGCGTATAAAAAGTTACTAAGTAATTTATAACTATTATACACATAATTCAACATATAGGCAGACAGACACACACTCATTCACACGCACACCCACATTACACATACACACACAGATATATATATATATATATATATATATATATATATATATATATATATATATATATATATATATATATATATATATATATATATATATATATATATATATATATATATATATATATATATATATATATATATATATATATATATATATGGTGGGAGTTGGTTAAATAAAACTATGTTGAGACAACTGATGATCACTGAGAATTGCAGAAATAAGAAACGTTGGGGTAAATTCATCAAACAAAGTATGACTGGTAGTTAGGAGATAAGAGAGAGAGGAATGTTGCTTCTAAAGCTGGGAAAAAGGAAAAGTGTGACTGAGAGAGCAAACCCTACAGGAAACCTACTAAATATCCTGAGGAGAATTCAGCCCAAATTCTCTATCAGTAAGCTCCTTCTGAGCACGTCTTTCTTTATAACCTTAAGAATGATACAAAAGAAAATGTCGCAGGTACATAACCTAAGCTATGTCTTTGTGGCAACAGAATTTAAACCAATAAGAAGGCATTTATTTCTAAGAACCAAAACAATCGCTTATTTTCGGAATGGAATATGCAAATTAATACGTGAAAAGGAACATCAAATGTCAGACATATCTACTAGAATGGAGACGGAACATGATGAAAGCAGTTTACCTTATTAGTAGCCACAGATATAGAAATCATGAACGTTTCAAGATAAAAATGCAGTGTGGGAGGGTCAGAAGCACAGACATGGATGAAAGAGGAATTAATCAAGAAATATAAGTCTCGGAAAATTGTCTTTCCATGTACTAATCCAACAAGATCAAAGACTAGAAGAAAATTGAGTTAGAAGAGAATTTTACCGTCAGAGGATTAGAACACTCAGTCTCGTACTCGCAATATAACAGTCAAGGGATTTATAGCAAAATTGAATGTGGCGAGGGAAGAATAGGAGAGTAGCTATTAATAATTTGCGCACCCAGTCTCTCAGCTAGGTAGCTAAAGAGCAGACGTGAAATTGTGTCGCTCATATAATGCGCTTTTAATATAGACGTGTAGGAATATATATATATATATATATATATATATATATATATATATATATATATATATATATATATATATATATATATATATATATATATATATATATATATATATATATATATATATATATATATATATATATATATATATATGTATATGTATATGTATGTGTACGTATGTATGTATATAATATATATATATGTTTTATATACATGTATGTATATATATATATATATATATATATATATATATATATATATATATATATATATATATATATATATATATATATATATATATATATATATGCATTATATATATACATACACTTTTCCTTTTTCCCAGTTTTAGAAGCAACATTCCTCTCTCTCTTATCTCCCAACTACCAGTCATACTTTGTTTGATGAATTTACCCCCAACGTTTCTTATTTCTGCATATGATCATTAGTTGTCTCAACATAGTTTTATATAACCAACTCCCACCATTAGCCGGCTTCAGTCTTTTATTTAGTAAAGGTCTCCCACGGTACGATTATTATAAAATTTGTATAAAGAGGGCATGGCTCTGTGAAGCATGCTACGGACATTTAGCGAGTTTCACACAACCAGCAACGATATATTTATTATTGTGTTGTCTCGTGTCCTCAGTAAACATAACAGTGACCGCTTTTTCGCCTAAGGAAACTTCACACGCCAGTAAAGGGTACTTCCTCCAAAGTGCACTACCCTGCATTACGCATAATTAGAAAGAACCAGTACATTAAGTACGAATGCTATATGCAGTTGCAAGGTCTCAGCAACTTTCAGGTATTACTGCTGGCTACCAGAGCAGTAGCGAATCATAATTCCACTGACCCAGCGTACCCTTGATTCAGTGACAGTTGCCTTGTGTGAATTCATAACCATCCCTAACTAAAGGAAGATTATTCCTGATATATCTATCTTTATACACACACACACACACACACACACATATATATATATATATATATATATATATATATATATATATATATATATATATATATATATATATTATATATATGTGGTGCATGTATGTATATATACATACATACATATATGTATATATACATGTGTGTGTGCGCATGTGTGAATTAGTTCACAGTCATATTCTTGCATGCTTAATACACACATAGTTCTATGTCTTTTATTCTCTGCTTACTGCATATCTTGAGAGCAAACAAGGAGTCATTTCTGTGGGAGCTCTTTGCTAAATGGACTGCAAGTCTTGATGATAGTGAAGCAATTTTCCAGGTAATACACTCTGGAACACAGGCAGCGGTACACAGGCCGCAGCATACATCCAATTAGCTGTAGGAAGTGCAAGCTCGTTCAATGTTGCAATGCTGCTCGAGTTGTATCTCCCGCGTATGAGTTGTTGTAGATATCCGACAGTCTTTGATAATTTGGAAATATTTATAAGTGTGTGGTGCCATACTGATGCTATGATTCCTTTCAAACCCAACGATTTTATCAGCAATTGCAAAGAAAAGTATGTAGCATAAACTCTAAACATTCAGTTATTCAGTAGACTATTAGTGGCAACAGTATGAAACAAAACGGAATTGAGAAAATATAAAAAAAAAACTAATGCTCGCCATTCCATGAAAAAGATTAAAATTCAAACGCTGAAACTGATGATGTCTCATTATGAAATTTACTCAACTACACACACACACACACACACACACACACACACACACACACACACACCGGAGTACTTTCGGAACTAAGGTGTAATTCACGTACCTATAAACAGATGATGCACGCAGGTAAAAACTTAGAATGAAATACTTGACAAATCAACTGTTTCAGGAAAATAGGATAATTTAATTTTTTTCCTCTGTCTTTTAACCTCTTGAGAGACTATGAAGAATATGATTATGAAAATATGAGTTATCCATTCGTTACATGATAATTTTTTTCGGTAAATGAACTCAAGAAAATAACGATAAGCTAGGAGTATATATGTCATTATATTATGAATACGTAATGTTGTGTGTTTTAAAACATAATTAACCGAATTACAAATCGATAAATAAAAACTCTTAATGTATTATTGATGACTGAAGTAAATTTAGAAGCACCATATTCTCATATGAGAATATTACTTTACTGTATTATATAATATATACTAATGACGGTTGACTTAACGTATACATCATTTTCTTAACGGCCGGCATCCCAGTCATAATTTATACACGGATTAACAAGAAATAAATTACTGCCATTAATTATAAAATGGGTCATTTGTATATTTAATATCCTGCCTCATCTGTGGCCAAAACCAGGTTAAAAAAGATTGATAACTGATAGTTATCATAGATTTTTTAAAAAATGCTTTAAAATATTAATTAACGTTAGATGGATCAAAAGTGATAAGTGGTCAATAACATTTCTAGGTATATAATTTAAATTCAGTGATACGATTAGCAACACTTTTGGACCACTGGTGAAAATGTCAGCCGAAAACTGCATAAGTGAGTGCAATCGTTCTTTTATTTATTGAGACAATCCGGAGATACAACTGCAAATAAAAGGAGATACGAAAATAAAGGAAATAAAAACAGTCGCTTTTCGTAAAAAGAATTGCAAATAAAAAGAGATAAGAAAATAAAGTACAGGAATTAAAAAACAGGCACTTTTCGTTAACTAAAAGAATTACAGAGAATATAGTAATACTTCTGGAAAGGAGAGACAGCCTAATTTCCATGAATTTGTCCGGAATGTACTGTTTTCACGCTGTTGTAGAACTCATTTCATATGCTTGAAATCGTTAGGAAATTGGCTTGCCGAGAATTCTTATTGGGGCGTGAAATAGTCAGAAACCCAATTTTCCGTTTCACTCGATACTTTGGCTGAACGTATTGTAATTACTTGTCCAAATTCACCTTCAGATTACTCTGCTACCGCTACCGATGTTGTCGCGGCTGTTATTATTAGTTAATAATAATAATAATAATAATAATAATAATAATAATAATAATAATAATAATAATAATAACTTCCTAGGGATTTCAAAACTGCACGACAACACCAATAATAATAATAATCATCATCATCATCATCCCGATTATTATTATTATTATTATTATTATTATTATTATTATTATTATTATTATTATTATTATTATTTTAATGGTCTGTTATAAAGAATGGCTGCATCATGCGAGTTAATTTTGTATTGAGCCTTTTACACTGAGAAAGCTCATTACAAAAATAACTAGCATAGCGTAGTTATTATTATTATTATTATTATTATTATTATTATTATTATTATTATTATTATTATTATTGTACCAAAATCTCACTAAAGTTAAAATTTGGTGTGGGTTAACCTGCTGACCTTTTATTGGCCCATTGTGGCTAATGTTGACCCGGATTCTCGATTGGTTCATTACAGTAGCCAATTCTCATTTCGCTTGGGGACACAAATATCTAGTATTGCAGTCATTGTCATTCGGCTGCACTGAAAATGCCTTGACGTTACCAACGGGAAACGCGTCTGATCCTGTGTAAACAGAAATTATAACTGCTAATACAAAGTTTAATACAAGTCTTAATTATCTCGATGATTTTTGGCAGCATCTTGAGAAAAATCTAATTGGAAGAGGGAAAGAGTTTAGGTTAACTGGGAAATGAGCCAAAGTTCCCACTTTGATACCCAGGAGGAGGTCAATTAACAACAAATTTCATCCAGGCCGGATAGGCGCGTTTTGGAAAAATACCTCAATATCAGACTGCTAAGCCTTACATGGAATTAACCTCAGTTCTAAATCAAAACACAAAACTTTCCTCTTCTACCAATTTCACAGACAACTCCTCTCATCGACAGTCAAATAACGACCTTCATTCAGTATTCAAATTGCCGACCAATAAAGCCTCCTGTCACTGAGAAATTCAATCTGCTCAGCAACAGGTAAATGTAAATTCCCCTTCACGGTCTCGACACCGGAGCTATACTTCAGTTTGGCAATAAACACTCTCTAGAATCTATACTCGCACCGGTGCTCTTTCGAAGTCCATAAACCTACTTGCAGTAGGTATTTCCTAGTAACTCAAATGTGCGATATAATCCATAGTCAATGGACAAGCTGTGAAAGAAACTTACAGTGTTGTTTGAAAAATCTGAAACTGGTAAAACATATAAGAAAACCAATACGTCTTTCTAAAGTTTTCACTGTTTCGCTTATCATAGGTTATACCAAAACGATATTATTTCCAAGTTGATATTTGTATGATTATATATATATATATATATATATATATATATATATATATATATATATATATATTATACATATGTATGTGTGTATTATATATACTTTTGTACGTTATAGAAGGTAGTTTGATTCTATGTAAGATAGCCAAGAAGCCCTTGACTATAATATCCCGACGGCGCAGCGGAGGAACTGATTCTAAAATAAATTTAAAGAGTGTTTCCTGTTACATGGATATTCAGCTCACCCAACTAGGTTTTATGCTGTTGGTTTCCGCTCAAGATTATGAATTATAGAATCTAATTTTAGGACACACAATTGCCTTTTTAGGAACATCGAGGGTTCACTTCAGTTATAGCTTTAAACTGGATTTTACTCAAGTGCGAAAATACGAGAATTCTTTATTTCGTTTCTGCGAAATAGATTCTAGTAACAATTTTGCATTATACTCTGTAAATGCTGAACACATGTTTGTGACCTAATATTTAGTGATTCTGGATGGAGAAAGATAAGAGATTCATAGATTTATTAGGTAGCATTCCTGGTTGCTTTCAACATATGGGATTTCTATTTCATTCGTAGAATTTATTTGTTTGTTGCTTTTAAAGCCTTAGTTATTTATTTGTATCAATATAATTGTCATTACTCATTAAACCAAACCATCTAATGAAGGGGTAAACCATTTGGTCATTAACGTGAAACTTTATTCGCAACCTTCCATGGAAGCAAAATTTTAAAAAGACAACAGTAATTCCAGTAAATTGTTTAATAAATAGATACATATAAAAATTATTCCCAGCTAACAATACAGTGTGGGTTTGTGTGTATCGTCTATTTAGACATTGGCCTTTTCTTTCGAATTGGGCTAATTAGGCCATCAGAGGTAACTCGGCTACACAAATAGCATCTTAGGTCCTTCACTCAATTTATCGGTGCTGATGTTTAACAACCATAGAATATTTTTTTAAAATGAAAGAAATTTAATTTGGATTATTAGTTACATGGTAATTCCAGTTCGATTTGATGGAAATATTCTGAAAGAAAATGTATTATTAACTGAAAGCATTGATCTTTCGTCGCTAAGCTTCAAATAAGCTATACCTCAGCTAACAAAATTGGTGGCGTTTGTGTTTGTAACACGACTATTCGTCTGTTTCATTTCTCACAAAGCCAAGCCCCGCCAGAGAATCGTTACTTAATGATTCAAAATTTGTTCGGCCTCGCCTTGAGTTGTTCACAAGGCATGAATAATAAGAGATAGAAAAAAATCAGAATTGCTAACCCAGCAGTCATGTGAGAAACTAATTATTAATAAATGTTAGAAGTCAAGACCTGGACGCCATTCCCTTGAGTGACATTTAGACGTACAACTTTTCAACGGCACATTCAAGCATCAAAAACAGACAACAATATTGATGTTGGGTATCTTTATTAGGCTTGAACTGGCAGCACTGGTTGTGTGTGTATGTGTGTAAGAAGGACAGAACGTAAGGCTAGCCAGACAGTCGGACTTCCGGCACGATTACTTAAGTTCAAATAACCCATGATATGCTTTAGAGGGTCTAATTGTTGTTCTGAGCGACAGAAATGTTGCGCCATAACCCAAAGACCCAACATATACATTTATATTGTCAGTGCCCAAACCGACTCTCCACCCAAGCTAGGACCAAAGTGAACCAGGCATTGGCTATTCATGACTCAACAGTTACACCTACAGATTCAACCCACCTTTCGTCCCTAGATCACAAGGACTTCAAGACCGTATTTGACCGGTTGAAACTATCAAGGGACCAATACACTGCACTGCGAAATGTAGGCAAAACCGAATGAGTTACAAAGTCCTAAAATGTTCAATGGTGTAATGATTTAGCAAATGTTCGCATACCACACTTTTTATAAAACGCCATTGCTGTAAAATATTTTGATTAGCCTTATGATGCTCTTCGTTTCTTTTGCTCCACTCTTATTTTACAGTATGCTGGATAGGTCCATAATACAGTTTCACTTCATCGTGACGTATATTAATTATCCAGCTTTTTAAACATATTTGCAGGATTCGGTAAGAAATCCTGAGTCACAGAAAACCCCAAGAATAAAATTTATAACACTAATGCTTTTTAACGGCTGTTTTATCGCAGTGTATCTAGTTACATCATCATCAGGTTTCATAATCACTTCTCTCACGCACATCATTATTTTTGCTCGTCCAGACGCCTCGTCCACGAGAATCAAAATTAAAAGGGATAATATCACACTGAAAGTATTATCCTTGTTAATTGCTGCTGGTTTCTTGATTATGTGCGTGTTATGTTTATAATTGTGTTATGTGGGATACTTAGACAGGAGTTCCCCGTTAACCTTTCGCTTCCTCTATAAATAATAATGTTTATTTACGCTACGTAAAGGGTGACCTACTTGCTTGAGTAAAGGTTGGAATATATACTGTAGCATGTACAGAATACCAAAGACAATATATATAAAGTTGGATAAGAACTTCCAGAAGAACGACAGACTAAGATTTTAATAGTGCCGGATAGCATTACACCAGATCACTCTGAGGAGTTCAAAGAGATCTTCTTTCCATGAGAGTTGTATTTTGCACAAGTTTTTCTGAAAAATCAAGTTCTAGCTCATTGTGCAATAGTTTGTCAAGCTGTGAACTTGTACAGGCCGGTTAGTAACTGTTTTTCCTTTTAACTTGATTCATATTTTGTATTGTTATGTCTTTCTTGTAACCAAAATGTATATAAATATAATTAATTGAAAATGTGGAGGAATTAGAGTTCACAATTGGGGAAATGAACGTAAATGTTTCTTTCATATAAACCGCGCACGTTTCACCATACTTGCTGGGTTGTTAATTAAAACGGGAGAAACCTACAAAGGTTTAAATCTAATTGCTTATGTCTTTGAAAGTTGATTACAATTCTCTCTCAGTATTTATGAACACATTTTCCTCTCTTTCTTTCTTTTAAGTTATAATACATTTTCCAATGAAAGTAATAAAAAAATCAAACGCACGGACATTTCATATTTCATATTGAAAGAAGCGAAATTTTTCCATATTTAATTATCTCTATAATGGTAAAAAAATGGAAGATGCTCTTGATTTAAATTTTATCATTAATACATCATCTTTAAATAATTTTTAAACGGCCCTTTTTTTATAATAATGACTTACATTAACAACTGAAAATTATCCAGATTTTTATGCAATACATCATGCAGTTCACTCACCCAAATTTAGTCACCATGGAATCACGCTTTGCAAATGTTCATTTACAACCTGCTGGTGATATCAGAGTCAAAACCGAGTGACGAAAATCACACGCTTCGTATTCCAGTTCCCTAATTGGGGCCATTAAAATCATCATTACCATTATTATCATTATTAATTTCTGGCAGTGGTATTATCCGAGAGCTTATGGTATCACAATTATGAGTTCGTTCGTTCGCCTATTTAGCTTTCTCTTTGCGACAACAATACCTGAGAGAAATCGTTGGTGGATTTGGAACAAGACTGATGGTCACTCAGACAGTGAGTAACGGGAGAGAAAATCAAAGTCAGTAGAAAATTGTAAAATTTCTTGTTTATCAAGAAGCAAGGAAACTCTGGAGGACATTGCACTAATGTTCATATATATATATATATATATATATATATATATATATATATATATATATATATATATATATATATATATATATATATATATATATATATATGTATGTATGTATGTATGTATGTATGTATGTATGTATGTATATATATGCGCGTGTGTGTGAGCGTGGAAATATCTGTGCAATGTCCTTCAGTTTCCTTTATTCTCAATATACCAAAGCCTTAGAGCTTTCTACAGCCTGTAATTTACTTTCGTGTTACTCACCTATTGAACAATATCTATAAAACAAAGTAAAATCAAAACGTTTTGCAAAAGCTTGTAAAAACTGGAAAATATTGCTCAGGTAATTATAATAATTGCTCTAAAATTGCTCATATTGTAATAATCCATAATTCACAAAAACAAATTAATGATTAACCAGTCAATTAAAAAAAGGTAATTCCCGGGAATCAGTTGTTAATAGCAATTTGTGTCAAGTAAATATAATTACTCGAAATTTCAGGTAAGCCTTGACGCACCTCGTTCCTGTTGCACTGGAGCCGAATATTATTTTAAAAAAATTAACATCATTGAACTGAAAAATGATATGTCAGACTAACATAATCAAGTCTACTTTCGCAGCGGTAAAATTTACATTCTAACTCAACGCAATTCTTCATTACTACAGCCAAGGAAAAGCTGATGCTAAATATACTTGACGTGCATCGAAAAGTTAATTTGCTCCGCAAACATCAGTGAGGGAAGTAACAACGTCCTTACCTTCCCTGTTATTAATGTGATGGGACAATTAACTCCACACCTTAAAAAACACATGTTCGTTAACGATGCAGCCAACTCTTTTGACCTTCTCTTAACCCCCTGTCCTTCAGGCTACTAGAACGGACATACTGACACACTCAACACACAAACACGTTAAGACCCAACCGCATGCAAGATGGCTGTCACACACACACAGGCATGCACTTACATACACACTCGCTCACAGATTTGTGTGTGTGTGTGTGAGCGTTTTTGTGATTCGATAAGGCGATAAATAGCTTTTACATTCTTATATCTTAAATGGTATCACAATAACCGTGTAAAAGCTATTGGTACCTGGTTCTTTTTCAAGCGAGTATTAGCGTCCATCACACTATATCTAAATACAAAGGCAAAGTTTATGCTGTGATACTGTAACAAGTCACTATCGACACTATACTTTACGACAATATTGTATAACAAAAGTTAGGTAGTATTATTATTTTTATTATTATTATTATTATTATTATTATTATTATTATTATTAT
>NC_089790.1:23235000-23242500 GCF_040412425.1 Macrobrachium rosenbergii
AAGCACTGAAAAAGGGTAGCGACACTCATTGGTATTCATCACTTCATCGAAATCAGCAGCTGAGCAAATCAAATCAGCTTATTCCACAGACGAATAAACAAATGTCTTTGCATTAATTAACTGATTATCAGTCGCCGTAATTAATGATTTCATTTATTTGCCCGTTCTTTATCTTTCATTGTCATAATAATTTATAATTGATATTGATGTTGTGATAAATGATTTTCTGTAACGAAACTTAGTGTATACATAAAATAATTAATCAAATTAAATTTCGTAAGGCTTTCTGTTACCGTAAATGGGTCCAGTGAAAGACAACGAAAAGACAGAAGAATTTTATAATGGTCACTTAATGAACACCGACGAAACTTGCTTGTACCAATCATCAGTAGATTGAACTTAATCTGTATTCAGAGATGGCGAAATTATGAACATACACACAATGCGAAAATTATACCGAATACTTTATAGTTTCAAAAGAACTAAGGATAACAGTTTCTTAGGTATATAAAGTATAATGTGTTACATGATATATATATTTCTCTCAGAACAACTAAGGAAAACTAGAAACTTCACAACAATATCCGTTAAAACTGATAATACCTCTCTTGGTAACTAATCAGACCACATCAGGGAATATCACGTGAAGCTAATTAACCTTCATTTTTAAAAGTAATATTCTCCACTTATTGCCCATGGGATCACACCGTATTTTCTAGCTAATATCTGGAGAGAAGTTGCGTTTGAAAATGATGCTGCTTGTATTCATCACAGTATAAGACTTAACTTATATAGATATTAACTAAAATGTTAAATTTGGAATTAATCTGTCAACAGTTCTATAAATACAGGTCACCAACAACGCTAAATTAATATAATTATCATGTACAGCAAAGAAAACCTTTAAAAACCTCATATATATATATATATATATATATATATATATATATATATATATATATATATATATATATATATATATATGCATAAAAGGGGTGATGATCAACTACTTGATAAGCATTTCATTTATTAGTATTTTACGAATATAATTTCCAAAGAATCAGAATTTTGACTATCAAATCAACAAGTAGAGTCCACTAACATAAGTATACCTTAGTTTAACCAGACCACTGAGCTGATTAACAGCTCTCGTAGGGCTGGCCCGAAGGATTAGACTTATTTTACGCGGCTAAGAACCAAATGGTTACCCAGCAACGGGATCTACAGCTTATTGTGGAATCCGAACCACATTATACCGATAAATGAATTTTTATCACCAGAAATAAATTCCTCTAATTCTTCACTGGCCGGTCGTAGACTCGAACTCCGGCCTAGCAGAGTGCTAGCCGAGAACTCTACCGACTCGTCCAACGAGGAACTAGAGTCCACTAACAATACTGCTGTCTGGATAGGAAGGGGACTCTGACAATGCGAAATAAAGATGAAGGAAAACGAAACCTAAAATTAAAAAGATGACATTGAAGATACTTCAAAATGACTATTGTCTTGTTTCATGGCAAAGTATGTATTCAGAATGATTGTAATATTTATATATATATTATATATATATATATATATATATATATATATATATATATATATATTATATTTATATATACACCTTCTGTAACGAAACCGTGAAAATCTTGTTTGTATAAATGCCTTAATCCCCTAGCCCTCCCCTCAAACACGTTGTATATCCGCTATTTCGTGGAATTACTTGCAATCCGGAGAGTCATTTTACAAATTAACTTCAGGGAGTTTCCATCGAACAATATATTGTGCTCTAAAGAATTTAGTTCGTTCTTCCTTTCATTTTCAAGTTTCTTGTAAGCAATGTTTTATTTTGGGTTAAAGTCTTCTTGGTTATTTCTTTGTCTGTCATCATTATCTCTGTGTTTTCATTTGTATTTTAAAAATTTTAATTTCTTTAATGAATAAAAGTCCTTTCTTTTTTGCAACATGGAATTCATAGACTCACTGAGGAATGTGTGCATACTCAGCTTTCGTCTCTCTGAATATATGTGCTGTTGGATTTAGAAAAATAAATTCTGTTCGCTATACAGAGTAAAAAAACAAACGCACTAAAACAGATTGTAGTTAAAGGAAATGAAACAGTAATTTCTTAGGATTAGTAACAAACAAAAGGTTAAGACTACTGGGCGAGAATATATCACATTTACGAAACATAGAAATTAATTACAACTTACAGGGGAATGAAAGGAACGCGTAATGTTGTTAATTAGCTTAGAATATGAGACTGTCATGTGATTACTGGTTCATATATCGAGAATATTATATTTCTCAACCATGAAAATTATAACTAGATTCAGAGATAAACTCTAAATGAGTGGGAGAGCGCATAATGAAATTATACTTGATCAGGGTGTTACGTTTACGTGAAAGGAACAATTGGAGAATTTATGACAAGCAAACTTATTTCTGATCGACACACTGGAATATTTTAAACAAAATCTAGTGAGTATAAATTGTAAGAAGTTAGAGAAAAATAAGATTTAATTTCATTTTATTCTTTACAAATAGCCCACATTGTTGTAAGCCTCTGATTATTTCAGTATTGGTTGATCTATCAGGTTACAAAATTAATCATTCTGAAACTTCATCCTCTGATGTTTGACGAGTAAAAATCATTCTGTCTGACCAGGTAGAAAATATGTTTTAGAATATCTTAACTTCCTGGACAAGATCGTTATTATTTACATTGCACCAGGCGAGCAATCTTTCATTCTGTCATGTCTTTATTGTGCTACAGTATCTCAACACTTGAAATTTGAAGCTAGATGTGAGCAATTCTTTTGATCAAATGATTTCTCGTGAAGGTCCCCCAGTGTTACTGTTGCTCTTGACAAAAAAGAAAATAAATTATTTTGAAATCTAAACAGGGTCATTGATATGATTATTCAAAGAAGAGTTTTTGCCTCGTCGCATATATGGGTGAAAGTTCTGTAAGAGTGTAAAACTGACTTATCAATAATGATTGACAATGGATTTTACCAACTAGATATGAGAAAAAATGCAACACTACTGAGCAAGAATAGTCAAGCAGATAACATCCAGGGATGTATTAGAAAGTTAATTGACCAATAAAAATACTGAGAACTGTAATTTTTTTTATTCAAGACTTTTAAGATACTGGCCTATAAGCTACGTCGTTCATAAGCACAACAATAGATGTCAGAGGCATTTATTATTAAGACTTGGCATTCCGCTTCTCCTTAATTCAGTTTTAACACCTTCCATTCTTTATTCTCTCTCTCTCTTCCAGTTTTTAAGTGCATTAAAAGTAAAATGAAATTTAAAGATTAAGCATCGCAGTATGCTAACAAAATTTTCATTTCCTACTGAGAGAGAGACCGCTCCCTCTTTAATTCTCAGAGTCTTTGGAGCATGCATTCGTCATGAGCACGATACCCTTTAATAATTCCGAGTTTATTTTCTGTTCCAAAAGAGCCCTGTGAGATGGTGATGTATTTTCCCTCTCCCCGCTGCCTCGTCTGATCGTTTGTCATCTTGTCACCATGTTTATTTATTATTCACTAGTCTGCATCTCCCACGGCTTTTCCTACATTTTGGCGTTTTTTTTTTTTTTTTTTTTTTTTTTTTTTTTTTGGTACTTCCCCCTTTCCTGTTCGTTATTCCTATCTCCACACATTTCCGTTCGCGTTCATTTTGAGGGGTAAACATTTTGGATTAATTAATGCGCGAGGGAAAAAGAGGGTGTTTGTTATTATGATAGTTATCATAAACAAACTGATAGGAAAGGCAAAGACGCGGGAATTAAATCCTTTCTTTTTTTTATTACTGTTTTACTCATTTATTGTTTTTTATTTTTTATTTATTTATGTATTTTTTTTTGGTAAAATTATTAGCTCATGGAAGGGTACAACCCAGAAAGGAAAAGAATTTTGCATAAAAGATAATTCGTCACTTTTTTCACTCCCATTTCTGACAGGAGGAACGACAGAGTGTGTGTGTGTGTGTGTGTATTGGAATTCCTAAAATATTTTGTCTTCGTAGCCGAGACTTATCTTCTCTTCATTAACCTTATTTATTAAAATCATGAGTTAAAAATATTTGCTAACAAACATAATGACTATACGGAAGCAAACGTCATGAATTACGCTTCAAGATGAAAAAATTGAACAGTGAATCTTGTACTTTGCCTCACTTATATTGATGTTAAAACGCTACAAACCCAACATGAAGGGCATTTGGCGATAACATTTTATTCCACTGTAAATTTTACGTACACTAAAACAAATTTGTTTCTTAAAATCAGCTGCGTTTCATGCAGCTGGCAAGAGTCTTCCCAAGAGATATGAATTAATTATATTTGCTTGGACTGTCCTATAAAACCAATGTTTTTAAACGAAATTACTGAAATTTCAGTAATTTTTCTCTATTCAAGTTTCATCATATCTACAGGCCAATTTCGAAATAGGACCACGTACCTTAGTGAAAGTTAAGCTCCTACAAGATCAAAATTCTACATATTTATTTTTCCACCGATACTGTTTTTTGTCTTCTGAGGTTGTTCTTAAGATAACTGCTAGGGTACTAGAACAACGTTCAGTAAAATATTAAGCTTGTATGCTTAATGCAACTACTGAAAATAGTGGTAAAATAAAGATGTAAGTGGTTCAAACACACAGACAAGAACAGAAGGCGAGAGGGTATGGGATTCTCATTTAAGTTAAGCATATCTTAGTTGAACCAGACCACTGAGCTGATTAACAGCTCTCCTAAGGCTGGCCCGAAGGATTAGATTTATTTTACGTGGCTAAGAACCGACTGGTTACCTAGCAACAGGACTTACAGCTTATTGTGGAATCCGAACCACATTATGACGAGAAATGAATTTCTATCACCAGAAATCAATTCCTCTAATTCTTCACTGGCCGGTCGGAGAGTCGAACACTGGGCCAACAGCGTGCTAGCCGAGAGCTCTGCCCACCCATCCAATGAAGAACTAGGATTCTCATTGGACAGAGAGCAATAGCTGCAAGAAAATGAAGCCAAGGTTAACTAAAGATTGAGGAATAGTGACAATGAAATCAAGACAGGATGGACGCACTAAACCAGTGTCGGAAGCAGATCACAAAAGCACTTGTGAAGTATCTGCAAATCAGCCTTTCTCTCAACTGAGGCGAGATCCCCTTCTGCTGGTGTCATGCATACTACTTTCCCCAGAATTTAAATGAGATGGACTCCCCTCATCTGAAATGCTGCTGTGGGACTGCAAATACTGTATCATCAGTGGAGATAAACATTTCTTGAATTTCATGGTTCACTGAGTATTTTCACACTTCTCTCGCCAAGGCTTGGCTTGTTTTCCAATGAGCTAGGTCAAATGCCACCGAAAGAAAAACATTAGTCTTTCATTCTTTTACTTTTTCATCTGTACTTAAACTAGATATAGTTATTTAGCTCTTTCTGAAAGGTCTGACATAAAATATAAACAAACCGTTCCAAAATATAAGGCACAGAAGCTTTTATTAATTTGTGAAAGCTGATATAAAAGTGGTAACAAAAAGCATTTTATTCTCTTTGTAACAGAATCTGCAATGTTTATAGTAATCAGATTCTTTAATTATAAAATATGATATTCAACACCCTCTACTAGTGATAAGTACAACTCGACAACTATACGCACATCCTCTGTACCATGAGTACAAACAATGTTTCCAGGAACACGTACTACAAAAAAAACTTACTTTTTTTTTGCATATGTACATGGAACCAAAAAAAAAAAGGTTTTGTAGTGGAAAAGTGTTCGCTTTGATTTAATCCATATATTCCTGTTACTTAATCTACTGTCATCTGTTTTGATTAGAAAGAATTATACACTTGACGTTTTAAACCTGGTCTTAACAAGAGCGGTGGTTCATGATTAATAGTCCTGAACAATTTGAGATATAAAAAAAACAAGAGGGCAGTGAATAATAATAGAAAACTAGGCATTTATCGAATGGTTGCATTATGTGTAAATATATGTATATACATTTGCGTGTTATGATACACAGATATACATATATATATACATATATGTGTACATATATATATATATATATATATATATATATATATATATATATATATATATATATATATATATATATATATATTTTATATATATATATATATTATATATATATATATATATATATATATATATATATATATATATATATATATATATATATATATATATGTGTGTGTATGTATGTATTTTTAAAATTTAGTTGAATCATAATTTTCTTAATTGTAATTTAATGGTATTTGCAGTTTTCATTGATAAGATAAATAAAAAATTATATATATATATATATATATATATATATATATATATATATATATATATATATATATATATATATATATATATATATATTATATATATATATATATATATATATATTATATATACATAGATATATAGATAGATAGACAGACATAAGGCTCATTACTAGTGAGTCTAATTCCTACAGAGACTGCATCATTTACCTCTCCATTTCAAGCGTTCTCTTCCTTCCTAGATATCAAGGCTCTTCCTTTTCAATATGGAATTTCTCACCTATCTCAATCATTTCTGAATTATAATCTCTACAAACCTGTCTTTTCCCTGCCTTGCCACATAAGTAGACCACCTCAAAAAAATTCTAATCCATCCTATTAACTGTACTATCGTTTTAATCAGATAATCCCCTTATCTTATTTAGCATTACCTCTTCTAATAACTTTCTTGCAAATCTACGTATCTTTACATTTCCTTCCCTTTTGATTCTTCTTGCAGCTGTTAAACTACATAAACAATTCATCTCAGTGCCTTCAACATTTTTGTTTTTTTGTTGTTTAACATTCAACATACGCAATTCACTCAATAAAGAGAAGTTGGTTCAACAGCGCCTTCGGGTATTCTCATCTTGACTCCTAGTTTCTTCTTAATCTCATGCACAGACACTGGCCTGTCCAAATCAAATATTCCCATTATGGCATCACTTTCTTAATATTCTTTTACTCATTTTCCTTTTTTCATTGACCTTCATGTACGTTTTCTTGCTGACATTTACCCTCAAATTTCCCGTCTCACAAAGATTTCAAACTCTTAATATTTTTTGCAGTTTCCTCTTTCCATTCACAGTCAGCACTATAGCCTTTGCTAACATCAACCCATTCAATACTTCAATCATGAATCATTTTCTTATCAAACAACTTGACAGCTATTCCTTAATTCATTTTTTTCTGACTTCTCACATTTCTCCAACAACAAACATATCCAAGCATGAATATGTGACGCAGCTTTATTTTCAGAAGTATTTTGCACCAATCTAGAAATTTTCCCTTTTATGTGTGTGTATATATATACATATGTATGTATATATATATATATGTATTATATATATTTATACTGTATATATTCTGACACACGCTGAGATTCAATTATAAAAATTCTAAATTGTTCCCGCCAACTTCAGCTTT
>NC_089790.1:23247500-23250000 GCF_040412425.1 Macrobrachium rosenbergii
ATTAATAGCCGAGTAACACAAATGATTTACGAGCAAGGCAGTGGTCCCCTCCAAATCTCCATAGCAATAGAATTAAACTTTCTTTGTTTTTTAAAGAGGATGGTCCCTTATCTCACTTTAGAAGAACGAGAATTTTTCATTACGCAGATTGCTTCATCTGAATTCAGTTCTAAATGTGTTGGAAATGTTATTCACATTTTGAATCAGAAATTATTATCAACATAGTTTCAAATTAATAATAGCCCTATTTTGCCTTTTCTAATAATTCACTATACTTTTTCTGTTTTGACAGTTTATTATTTTATTACTAAGTTCTACAGACATTGAATGTGAGTGTATTTTCTTTACTGTTTTGATTAGACACGCAAAATGTAAATTTAATTCATTAGGACCCGTTGTTTCAGTATATAAGGGAAAGTTCTTTAACATAAGCATAAAACCCAGATGTGATTAGAGTTCCATTATTTTTATTACTTTTCAACCAGCTAAACATACACGTAGTACAACAGTTGAGATATAAAGTTTGACGGATATGTTTTACTATTATATTTGTGTTTATTTTCTGTCAAAAGCAGGGGGCGGGAGGAAATAAATCCCTTGTAAACAGTACTGATATACCAGTTACTAAACACTTGATACGTTATGATAACAAAGAAAGCAGCATGCTGGAAAGTGATTGGACTGCTTCCTTGAATAAATTAGGTAAATCTTATGGAAGAGCCTTTGTGCTTTAACAGTGATTAGCCACGAAAGATAAACCTCCATGTTTTCTTACGTTGAAAGTGAAAATCGCTGTACCATTCGGTTTTCGAGAACCCATAATCGTCTTGCTCCATTGGTTTAATAATGATAATAATAATAATAACAATAATGATAATAATATCCTGAAAGTAATGGCACTCTGTATACCGTTCAGCTTATATTTCGTCTTATCAACTTGGCGTATAAATTACTTTGTTCCAATAGGTAAATGATAAAGCAGCTGTCCGAAGTTCATTTATTATTCCGGCGCTTCGATAGTCCTTGCCACCATCGGAGGTCAGTGGCACTAGGAGTATGTGAAGGGAATGGTAGGAAGGACTACCCCAGCGCCGGAATAGTAAATGAACTTCGGACAGCTGCTTTATAATTTACCTGTTGAAACGAATAAACTTATACGCCAGGTTCAGAAGGCGAAATTTATATTTCGCCTTCTGAACCTGGCTAAACGACATAATATAATAACTGCCATTCTTTTCAATGAAGTTTGCCTCAAAGAGGGTCTTCTTCCAAAATAATAATAATAATGATAATAATAATAATAATAATAATAATAATAATAATAATAATAATAATAATAATAATAATGATTCCTAGGTGTTGAAACTCATTATATTGGTAATTGCCAAATAACGAAGAGAAAGAATTATTCGAAGAATTGAGATGGCATACCTTGAATTCAGTTCATCTTATGCTGCCAACCTAATCAAGAGAACGTGTCTAAAAGAAGGCCAATTTCCTTCGTATTCGAAATTTCCCTTCTCACACTAAATATCCTCATCAGCTAATGTGACAATTAATCAGTTTGTTTTTCTAGTAAAATGATTATATAATTTCGTCCGTACACAATACCTTCATACACGCATACATGCCTCTGTCCTTTGATCTCATTCCACGTTTGACATCTTTACAAGTAGGTGTCAGAAAAGTTATCAGCATCGATCAAGTCACATCCCTTTGATGATTCTCGAGAGCTGTTCCGTCAGGTTTTAGTCCTTGGAAGTCTGCAAGTTTCTGCTTCTTTCCACCTGCTTCCTTTGACCCAGTGTGTAGTGAGTAGTGTACACAGTTCACTCCTTGTCAAGAGGTTCAACCCTTTCATGTTGAAACTGAGTTGAAGGGCGACGGAACTTTTGATCGCTAGAAAAATCTCTTTTTCTTACAAAACTGTGACATTTTAGTCGAGGCATGATCTGGCGTGTTTTTTTTTTTTTTTTTTCGTTACATCAAGTAAAGATCTAAGGTTTGCAATATGCAAACGACATGCTTGAATATTTCTTCTTGAAAAGAAAATGAATGTATCTTCAGTAATTAATAACTGCCCTTTAAAACAGGCTGCAATTCTTGGCCTTGTGTGCAATTTCATTTTCCATTCACGAGCTGAATGTTCCGGAATTCAGACATTCTCGCGAGAACGTATTTGTAGGTAACGATGAACATCATAATGACAAACGCATTTTTATCTGGGCGGATAACTATAAGTTCACTAATTAGTAACTAGAGTCGCACACACATTTATATATATATATATATATATATATATATATATATATATATATATATTTATATATATATAAATGTGTATATATATGTATGTACATATATTTGCATATATATATAATATATATACATATATATATATATATATATATATATATATATATATATATATATATATATATATATGCAATATAATTATGTATACATACATACATACCCACACACACATACACACACACAC
>NC_089790.1:23255000-23290000 GCF_040412425.1 Macrobrachium rosenbergii
AGATTTTGGATTTTTTTTCTAAAATCTTGCATCGCATATGAATATAAATGGTTTTTAAACACGTCGGGGAGAGAGAGAGAGAGAGAGAGAGAGAGAGAGAGAGAGAGAGAGAGAGAGAGAGAGAGAGAGAGAGAGAGAGAGAGAGAATGATTTTCCTTGTTTTAAATAAACGCAAAAACTAATTCAGTCATTCACGTCCTAGATTATTCAGGTGAATAATAAGTCCGTTGCTGTGAATTTCCTTTACATTATTCATTGCTTCACTACCCAACAAGTATATAACAAGTACATCAAAGGTCCAAGACGCTGCTGGTGGAGAATGAGACTTTACTTTATCTAATCACGACGTTCATTATTAATGGGAGATGGCTGAATCCCATTTGGGGAAGTGAACCATTTATTAAGTAAAAACGCCAATAAGGGGATAATGGTATGAATAATATGACAGACAAGGCAACATATCTCATCCCATCGCTAATTTATGGACGCTCTAATTAGTGGAAAATTCCGGGTAATGTTCCCTTCATTAATAATAATAACACCGGACAACTTACTCTTTCGCAGCTGCACATCCAATTTTACAGAGAGCCGTTTAGATGAAAACAAATTACGCAAGTGGGTGGATTGAGAACGCTGGCATGTTGGAGTGAAATAGATCGCAAAATGATAGATAGGGTCCATACTATGTTAAAGTTGGACAAATTAAATTCTAGCCTTTCGTTGTCTCCATGGTGGTAAAGTGACATAGTTTCTGTTAATTTTGTTACCTAAATAACAGCAGACTTTGTGTCAAGAAAATTCTTTTGACCAGTTGTACTATATATCTATATCTATATATATATATATATATATATATATATATATATATATATATATATATATATATATATATATATACATCTTTTGGATATTATACTATCAGAAACTCAGGGCTGTAAACAGATCTCCCACATATTATTATTATTATTATTATTATTATTATTATTATTATTATTATTATTATTATTATTATTATTATTACATCGAGCAAAGCAAATTACATTAACTAACAAGCTTTTACGTAAGTTGTGGCAAAGGAGGGTAATTATTATTTATAATATAATGGGAGAAAGGGAAAGCCAAGAGTTGAGTTAAACAAAGTTAGGGGTAATTGTAAACATTCCTGATATATATAAATATGCGTGTGATTTTGTGTGCGTTGCTTCATTTTGCAGGAATGATTTCAAACATGTACAGCAAAAGGTGTTATCCTTCTGGCTCTTAGGAAGTCTCTCCCGAAGCCTGCCTGACAGTCACCGGAGATAAATAACGGAGACATACTTGATTTTTATCTTGGGTCAACGTGGGCACAAGAGGTCTTTTGTAACTGGCTTGAATCACTCTGTCTAAGAGAAGGCAAGCACTTCAACGGGACCGTGAGAAACATCTGTATGCTTACGATGATATGAACGATTAATTTAGAGGCTTCGCGAGCATCATCTTATCTCTGTAACTCATCTTAGCAGTTTTATCTAAAATTTTAACGCAGTTAATCACTAATGTAAAGTTCCTTCACATTCCTAATATTTATGCCAAAGGAAGGGTCAGACCTCCACATCTTTTTTGCAGAGATCTCTTACTCCTTCGCTGATATTATATGTGTCACTGTCATTCCCTGACATCCAATACTCTCCAGATATCGTCAAGGTTATTCCATCTCTCTTATTATACGATATTAGCCTCCCAGACTTCCCTCCGTCGTATCTCCTTCGATGGTTCTGACGGAGTTGCTTACTCCCCAAGAAGCTCATGGTACAATTTCTAATTCTTTCGATGTAATATATATATATATATATATATATATATATATATATATATATATATATACATACGTACATATATATATATACATATACATTAAATATGTATAAAGTTAAGTATATCTTAGTTTAACCAGACCACTGAGCTGATTAACTGCTCTCTTAGGGCTGGCCTGTAGGATTAGATTTATTTTTACGTGGCTAAGAACCAATTGGTTACCTAGCAACGGGACTTACAGCTTATTGTGGAATCTGAACCACATTACAGCGAGAAATGAATTTCTATCACCAGAAACAAATTCCTCTCGTTCTTCTCTGGCCGGTTGGAGATTCGAACTCGCGACCAACAGAGTGGTAGCGGAGAGCGGAACCCGCTCACCCAGCGAGGAACTGTAGGCATATATATTACAATGTCAATATTCTTAATTCTACTAGGTTTCTTATTGGTTCTAGGTAAACAATAAGTCGATAATTATTTTTTGTAATCTCTAGGACAATAAAGCAAATACTGTATTAGTTTAGGGAAGGGTATTTTCATTTATTTCAGCTGAATAATTCCTTCAGACTTTGGAAGGCATTATTTATTTGGATTCGATGGTAATTCTTTATCCTCTTATTTCCGGTTCGTTTCTCTTCCAAAATTTTCCCCGCTGTTGATATCATCAAATAAAAGAGATAAACTAATTGCATTTCACCTGCTGTACTTCGCAATTATTTATATTATTACGTACTGTACAGAGCAGATAACTCAGCCAAGGCAACCACCAAAATGCAAGTTTTTCTTTGAAAGTTTCTATCGTGTGTATACCTTGCTTTCTCAGGAGTCTTCTCTTCTTCCTTAAAGAAAAAAAAAAGTTTGTTTTCCGTTCTTTTTAGTGTCAGGACACACCGGAAGATCTCTCTCTCTCTCTCTCTCTCTCTCTCTCTCTCTCTTTCCATATATGCTGTATGTCATATATATATATATATATATATATATATATATATATATATATATATATATATATATATATATATATATATATATATATATATATATATAAATATATATATATATATATATATATATATATATATATATATATATATATATATATATATATATATATATTTATGTGTGTATATGTACATATATTTATATATTTGTCTGTATGTATATATATATATATATATATATATATATATATATATATATATATATTTATATACATATACATATGTATGCAGATGAATACATATATGTATATTTATTTATTTGTCTATACATGTATATATGTATCTATATATATACATATATATAAATATATAGATATATATTATATGTAATATATATACATATATATATGCATATATATATATATATATATATATATATATATATATATATATATATATATATATATATATATATATATATTTCCGTCATCGTAATAAAACTCTTCCTTTCCACTTCATCCTTCAACCCAGGTCTTTCCAGTTTATCGGTTTTAACAAGCTACATTTTTTCAGCTTATCGACCTTCTTGCAGCCTTCCATAAAGGGTATTATTGTCATTTTTTTTTACGCCGAATAAAAATTCCTCAACTCGTGAGGAATTTTAATTTAAGTTTTTCGCTGAAACTATGTTTTTGGTCCATCACACGAAGGAGTGAATAGTTCGGGGGAGAAGTGAAAAAGAAGTATAAGAAGAATTCTGTATTGGAGAAGAGGTGCCGAGCAGAAGGAAAACTTCCTGTCAAGGAAGATCCGAAGTTATTTAACTGGGAGAGTCACAGACAAGTAGCCACCTCCTTCCCCCTCCCCTCCTTCTCATCTCCCCGCCCCCCACACTCACACACACAAACAAGATTTGGTAAGTCGGTTCATCTTTTAATCCGACGTTGAATATACGAAACAGTGGAGGTCTTTCGTGCGCTCCTGTATCTAGCTTACTACGGCATTGACCTGAGTCATTTTTATAAAAGCGCCCCATCGTTGTAAATAATTCTGCTTCACGACGGGAGGCCGAACGAGAAAAACTGAAATTAGTAAATGGATTGATGTGTCTTTGAAGCAGGCGTGACTTAACCATTATCATAAGTTCACCTCTGTATCTCTTATAGCTCCTGTTCTAACGTTTATCTTTCGCTCAGATCCTCTGTTAAGGATTCAGAGTTAAATTTGGAACATATGTTTCTAAACTGCATATAAAATATTAAGCTTTTTGTCATGTTCCTTTCCCAATGAAAAGCCTCTTAAACTTTTCATTATCAACGATCGAGTAAACTTCACGTACATCATTATAATCGGTTTTTATCTCCTGAAAATTCGCAAGTCGAACTGTGAATATCATATCCGTCTATTTCATCATACTGACTGATTTTCTGCACATATTTCTCAAGTCGTTTGAATTGAGCCAATGATTTATTATGAAAGTGTGTCAGCCGTACACATTTTCCAGTGGAAGAGGGAAGGATATGCATGTAGTCCTTCAACTAGTGAAATTTTGCACCACTTCAAAATGCTGAGCAATAATCTGATAACTTTTACTTCCGTTTTCTTTCCTGCCGTTCATTCAGACTTCCAGCCCACAGTAAAAGTGATTCATTTGTTATTCCCGTTCAGAAGTCTTTTCAAACTCGAGGCCAAGATAATTATCGGAGGTTTCAGCCTCACATCATTCACATATTAAAAAAATAATGCTTTTAAATATCCTCAGGCTGACGAGAGGTTTCGTGTAATAAACCTTTTCCTGAACACCACTCCTACATGCTGAGGAAATATGATTTTTAATGATATACCATTCAGGTGTCCTGTATTCTAATAAATTATTACTTGATGTTTCAACTTAAAAGCTTTCAAAAAATACCGTCAGTGACGTTCTGTTTCAAAAGGCTTACTTCCTTCTGGATCGAGTGCCAACGAGCAATTGTCTTGTAGGAAGTAACATAAATTGTATTTGTCGCATGCGTGCGTGCACGTACGCCAGCATAAATCCACAGACACGCATATCCTAATACTCCATTTATCGATGGCCATTGAGTAAGGTTGGGTGGTATCAGACACAGACGTTGCATAATTTTGCTTCTAATCTTTTGCACCAATATCGTGTAGAAAGCCTTCAATGCCAGCGTAAGACAGCCGTATTTTTCAGGCAGTGCTATTCATTGCAAAATTTTTTTTTTATTATTATTATCTTGAGATCCCCTTTAAAGACGGATGAAAATCCAATCTAACATTTCAAGAAGGAGGATACTATTATTGGATTCAACCCAAGCACATTACATGATCAAAGATGTGTCATTTTGGTCTCAATAATGGAGTATGATACCTACTGAAACTAAGCCTTGAGGTAAAGTACGTTACTGATTGTTCTTACCCGCCTCCGCAGCAAACATTAGCAATTGCCCTTAGCAATACCTTTTCTACTAGCTGAATTCTTGGAAAATTTCCTCAGCTGAAAACTGGGAAAAATAGGAAGACGTTGTAAAACAGACAAAGACATATTTTATAGTGACTGGAAACATTATTTCATTCAGTAAGTTCGTATTGAATGATAATCGTATCTTATTTAACAATACCGGTATTTAGATATCCTATTTTCTCTTGGCATGGAGGGTATAAGTAAACCATGAATGTAAAATCTCGATCAGATATACCTGCCAAATTCAATGTAAATTATAGTTATTTGAAGACGAAATCTCTTCAAGCCAAAATGGTAACTGAACAATAATAAATTAATAAAAAAAATCAGTTAATGGTCAGTATTTTCTACGGACACAAAATATAAATAAACCATGATTTCTATTATCAAGATTATTTAAGGCAGCAAAATCAAATTATTATTATTATTATTATTATTATTATTATTATTATTATTATTATTATTATTATTATTATTATTATACGAAAAATCTGCAAGTAATAATGATAACTCTTCATAAACAAATCAATAGAAAAACCCATTGATGCAATTTCTTATAAGTACGAATTAGCATAAAATCGTATTGTAGATGGGTCTCTCTCTCTCTCTCTCTCTCTCTCTCTCTCTCTCTCTCTCTCTCTCTCTCTCCTCAGCGTGGAGGTTCTTCATTTACAAAGCCACGTCCCCTTCTCGAGGAAGCTAAATATCTCACTTTAAAGGGAACACTTCAAAACTTTATCTCAAAACGTACGCTACTTCTCGTCCCCTTGAGAATCCTCCCCTTTACCTCTGCTCAGGTCTCTCTCTCTCTCTCTCTCTCTCTCTCTCTCTCTCTCTCTCTCTCTCTCTCTCTCTCTCTCTCTCTCTCTCTCTACTTCAGTAGCAGACACATGGTCTAGTAAAGAATACTACGCGATAATGTCAGTTAACATCTACAAAAGGCAAAGCAAGAAGACGATATATATATATATATATATATATATATATATATATATATATATATATATATATATATATATATATATATATATATATATATATACAGTATATATATATATATATATACATATATATATATGTGTGTGTATATTTGTCGGCTTTTTATATACTTCCCAGTACCTTTTAAACCTTTTTTATTAGTTTACATTCTACTTCAAATTGGTCAGCTTTGATCATAAAAATCTACTGTAATATGATCCCGTAACATGCGTCATGACTCTAGTTACAATTCTGTTCCGTTTACTCTCCATTTCAGTGTTTCCACATCATTTGAAAACAATATAATTAAACCTCAGTGCTCAGACAGTTCTTTACATTTATTGGAATAATCTTAATTATTGTTCTGCTCACTAAATATATTTATGAAGTGTTGCTCCTTAATTTTTTCCTCCGTGGCAGAATGTTTCTTATGTTTGGGGAGTATCTCCTTTAACTTCTTTTGTCATAGTAATTGAATTAAGGGGAATTCGTTCAGTCTGTCACATTGTTTTTACCTCTTCCTTCCACAAGACCTCCACAGGAAAGACTGCCGTTGTCTTTAAAAGAGACGAGGTGATGATGAAAAGTGACGTAAATTGCTGGGAAAGATAAACAAATAAAAAAATTGGAAAAGGAGTATTTAAACGAACACACAGATTTAAATTTATACCGAAACAAGCAGGATTTAGATCATGAAAATATAGAAAAGTTTTATGGTTATATAGGTTAGCTTATGCCTAAAGACAGTTCAGAAGTGCTTCTCCATTCCAGTGTTAACTCCCAGATCTGTAATCGTTTCAAGTTTAATAGATATATGTAAATGTCAACTGAATAATTGTGGGTTTGTACAGTAGTATTTCTATTAATGCACGTGCCGAGGACACCTATCGTGTTAAAGATTGTGATTTTCTCTCTATTTTTGTAGAATTTCGCCGTACTATCAATTGCATTTTCGAAGGGTAAGATATTTGGACCCTAACCTATCAGGACATTTTTGAGACCAGTGACTTTGAAAATTAATAGGTTTATACTTGACCTTGCTACCGTAATGAGTTTATCATTTTTATTGTTTATTGTTTTATTAAGTAAAAAATTAGGTCACTGGACGGACCCTGAGCATAAATCGAATTTTCATATATACCAAATGTCCCGAGCATCCTTTTAGAATTATACATTTATCCGTGGCCAGCCCTATGAGAGGTGATAGTCAGCTCAGTGGTCTGGTTAAACTACTTTGGTAATAATAATAATAATAATAATATATCCGATTTCTATCATGCATCTAAATTGTATCAGAGATTAAGAGGACTGATGTTTTCTGGAGCCTAGTTCAGGCTGTCTATTATCATCAAAGTTTTCATTGTACATCTTGCGATATTTTATGCAGGTTTAATTCAGTGAAATATGCAAAGCTGTCAGTAGATTATCTGAATAATAAACTACTATAAAACTAAAACACTGTAGGCACAATATCCGAATACCTGACAACTGTGTATAAAAGTATAAAAATAAAAGTGCAAATTGCATGCAATACGATTATGGAATTTGTATTGCTCACGGTATGTAACAGTTATTCTGGTCAGTATTTATACAGGTTTCAGTTAGATTGTGCCAGTTGCCATCAGTACTATCAACAGAACATGAGGTAGACAAGAGTGTGAGGATAGCAACTGATTCTTAGATTTAAGTATAATACACGGAATGGTAATATCTAGAGCCAAACGCATAAAGGTAAAAAGGCGGCACACACATATTCTCTCTCTCTCTCTCTCTCTCTCTCTCTCTCTCTCTCTCTCTCTCTCTCTCTCTCTATATATATATATATATATATATATATATATATATATATATATATATATATATATATATATATATATATATATATATATATATATATATGTGTGTGTGTGTGTGTGTGTGTGTATATGTATATGTAAAATGTGTGTATACATATATATATACATGCATGTAATTTGTATTTATGTATGCATACTATACACACATACGAGAATATATATATATATATATATATATATATATATATATATATATATATATATATACATACATACATACATACATACATACACGTGAGTGTTCCCAGTACTAAGCCATTACCTCTAATAGAGGGTGGCTTCCGAGAAATGACAGTACATTATGTCATAGGCAAATTCATATCTGAGTGCTGAATCGTGTGCGAAACACTGCAAAGAAGACTCGTCAGCAACGCGTCAAATCGCCTTCACACGTACTGCACCATTCACCTCTATGTTGCAAAGAACATTGGCAGTTCCCAGAGAAATGGGCATCCCATTGCAAAACCTCTCTTGCATCATTTATCCTTGGCTTCAAGGTTTCCCTCTCCAGTTATGGAATGATACAGTCTTTCCAGCAACATATTTCCGTCCATTTTTTCCCAGATAAACAAACCATCTTTAAACCTCTGATTCACCTTTGCACGTACGTTAACCTTGTCATCATTTCTTTTACGTATAATCACATTTATAATTTTTTTTTCAAATGGTAGATGTCATTATACGTAATACACGAAAGAACTGATAAATGGGTTAACGTAGGTGCAAATATGATTCAGAGTATTGCACAACTGCAATCTAATACTTTACGATCTGCCAAATTTTAGATCTGCAAGGGCGCATTTCGTAATTGAATTATAAGATTATGAGAATTCATCGTCATAGGTAAGAGAATTACTAAATTGACAAGAAATAGGTATTTGTCCCATTTCCTGTATATATATATACATGTACATATATATGTGTGTGCGTGTGTGTATATATATATGTGTGTGTATATAATATATATATATATATATATATATATATATATATATATATATATATATACATACACACATATACATATATTTATATATATTACTAACAGGACCTCATTCAAACTGGATGGTATCTAGTGGAGATATTTATTCAAAAAAAAGTTACAAGCTTTCTAGGACAAACAGTCCTCATTCTCAAGTATCCGTACGGATACTCGAGAATGTGGACTGTTTGACCCAGAGCGCTTGTAACTTTTTTCAATAAATATATCCATTAGACACCATCCGGTTTGAATGAGGTCCTGTTAGTAATCGTACAAATGCACAGAACAATTGTGTACGTGATAAAGTTAATATATATATATATATATATATATATATATATATATATATATATATATATATATATATATATATATACTGTACATACATACATTCATAAAGTAACTGATGCTTTCTATAAGTCTCTTAGAAAAGTCTTATCATCAAAATAGCTTGTATTTAGCTACCCACCAGAACAGAAAATGTATGCAGCGAATGTTGCAAATCCAATCTTGCACATCATGCTGCCTTGTACGTACCCCTGTGGAGGATTCCGCCTCAAAATTTGAGACACGAGGCACACTTGAGAAAAGAGCTGATCCGATTATACTCCTGAATAATATTTGGGGAAGACACTATTTTCCGGTATGTTTATGTAATAAATATTACCACTAAATATATATTATATATATATATATACATATATATATGCATGTATGTATATATATATATATATATATATATATATATATATATATATATATATATATATATATATATATATATATATATATATATATATATATATATCCCCCAACGAAGATGGTCATAAAGAAAATACGAGTACCATGAAAATCTTATTATTCATATTGTAGGTCTTGTTAATATGCAGTGCAGTTACACTGTTTTGACATGCAATATTCACAGTGGGTAGGAGGCGTAATTTGTAGCAATATATTTATTGCAAATATACGTATACATAATGGAAAGAATAACTGAGTAATATTTTTATTTAGATCGAGTTATGGTTGCGTCTCCTCTTTGTACAAATATAAACGTACAGCTGGGAAACCATGATTGTTAACTAGATGACCATTAACTAGATTAATGATACTGAAGATTATAAAACTTAAGAATTGCTATATTCACTGGAAACGAAAACTGAACGAAATTACAAGGTGATGACACCCATGAACCATGCCTATTGTTAGGCAGTTCACTGCCTGTTTTGACAGATCATTAATAATAGTTGTAATACATTCTCGTTATTTTCTTTCAATGTATCTTCATTTAATAAGTTTCTCGTTAACTTTCAGTACTAAACTTATGATCAAAACTTAACGGAGGCGTCCAGAATTTAGAGAATAATGGAAAGGTTCTTTTAGATTAAAATGAAATTTTGCAGTCAAGGTGTAACATAAGAAGTAAATGTTTAATATTGATATATTTACCAAGGAAAATTAGGATGTCCTACCCAAGCGCCCAGTTTATTACTCTTTCTGATGTTGCACTAGCTTATTGCTTCATTTTAAACTGAACAAATACAGAAAGGGATGTTGCCCCTTAAATTTCTGCATGGTATATGATTCCTAGCTGGACATTTCAAGAGAATATTATGCTGCAAGTTACAACCGTCTTTTGAAACACGAAGTGACGCTGAAACAAGTTTGTAATCTCATTCACGTCCTTCTCAAGCAGCTGAAATATATGCAACGTGTTATGCGAATACCGGCTGCAATCGTGGAAATGGATTGCTGACAGACAGACAAACAGACAGACAAGAGCCTGCCACTTGTGGACCAATAAGAGAGGTGCTTCAGTTCACGCGAAGATGTTTCATAAACCGAAATACTTTACGGAGATTTGGATTCATCGTATAATTTATTATTTGCTTTATTGAAACAACAACAACAACAACAACAAATACTAATAGGACTGCCAGCATTGTTGTTGCAGGTCCTGCAGCTCTTGCTTTTGCCGTTGCTAATGGAACAGCTATTTGTTGTAGAAAGTCCAGTTCAGCTCAATTGGTTGGTGGAAGAAGGCCTTTGTAACGACGCAGCATTACTTCTTGGGATGAGTCAGTTGCTCTTTCCGAGACCCTCCGTTGTTTCTGCTTTCGTTTCCACATGCAATAAATGAACTCCTCCTTTTCTCCTCTTCTCTTTTCTTCTTTCTTCTCTGCCAGTTGGTACACTAACAAATTTTCCTTTTTATTCTGGGTCTGTATTGCGAAAAAGGGAATAATACCTACAATACAATGTCAACATAAGTCATGTTCGAAATTGCATCGTGTGCGCCTTGTCTTTTCCCTTGTGGGTAAGCGATCGGACTCCCGCTCTGTTCATCTGGAAAAACCTCTGGTTTACTGCTATATACTTTTATTCTTTTGGCCAATTTCTCTCCGTCTGTGTTTGAAAATAAAATGTACAAATCTTGAAAATAAAAAGGCATATAAGATTATTAAAAACATGCTAATATTTACAAATTTCATAAATGTTTGTTACGACAGGCAAGATAAGTCATATGTTATAGAATAGTTCCAGTTATAGTTATAAAATTAACAGATATCAAAGCGACAATAAGACTTCCATCCTAACGAGTGATAACAAAAAATAGTCTATACTTTGCTGAAAACAGGGATGATGTCAAATGAACGCAGATGTCCAAATCAATATTACTGCAGACAGTAAACATTTTACCAGTCTGATCAATTACAGATTGCGTTGCCATGAGTCGAACGGAGGAAAACATTCGTTCCAGTGTTGAATTGAACTCTTTCTCCGACGCTGAACTGAATTCTCCCAGTTAGTTCTTATTCCATGAATAATTCGCCAAGGTTATTCAGAGCTGTTTCCAGAACTAGTGTGGACTGAAAATCTTACTTAATTGGACAGGGAGACACGCTCAAAAGAGATGGAATATTTCCAAGAGCTGAAAGACCAAACAGGAGATTGTCAAATATCCTTTACAGGAGAAATTTATTTTTCCTCAGCGCATTCAATGCCATTTAAATTGGCAGTTCAGTCAAAGGAAACAACAAGGCAACTAAGAAGGAGGTAAAACGGAATCCATATCTCGACGTTTATAGTGAGAGAGAGCACCTGCTGTTTTTTTTTATTGCAAATATTCAAATGGTTTTTTGGTTTCCTTTTATTCAGTATAATCAGACATTTGGATGGTTAAAGGCAAAAAGTCCATTAAATTTCTTTGTAAATTACCAGAGAATAGCTCGATCTTTGACGAAATGATAGGAAATTAGATTAGGAAATAAAAAAAACTAGGCATTACATAAAACAAGGCTAGAAATCCTGACTAGTAATATTGTAAAATTAACGTGGACTTTATTTTATGGAGCAGACTACAATGAATATAAATTCATATAATTTTCACGAAATATAAAACAACTTGTATAACATTTTATGATCAAACCTTTAAGAACTCGGGACCCAAATTTTTTAGACGTAAAATTACCTCATATGTGAAATACAGTTACAAAAATATTCTGTTCAGTTCATTCCATCTTCGAAACTTTAGGTAGGATATCAAATAAATATATTGTCCAGACATAAACGGGAACATACTGAAGTAAAGAATTAGAAATCTTTTTCAATTTGTCATTACAACAGTCTAACTATTACTTGTAACATGATTAGTAGGGTTTGCAAAATGTTGTCGTTTTTAGTTTTCTGTAAAAGAAAACTATTGTACCGGCTTTGTCTGTCCGTACGCGCTTTTTCTGTCCGCAATTTTTCAGTCCGCACTTTTTTCTGTCCCCACTTTTTCTGTCCGCCCTCAGATCTTAAAAACTACTGAGGCCAGAGGGCTGCAAATTGGTGTGTTGATCATCCACCCTCTAATAATCAAACATACCAAATTGCAGCCCGCTAGCCTCAGTAGTTTTTATTTTATTTAAGGTCAAAATTAGCCATAATCGTGGTTAAAGCTTAATGGGCCGCGACTCATACAGCATTATACCGAGATCTATTTTCGGTGGCCTTAATTTTACGCTGTAGCGGCAGTACAGAAAACTAGATTGCACCGAAGAAACTTCGGTGCATTTTTTACTTGTTTAGTGATGCATATAGAATTGAAAAGAAATTGCTTAGAATAAATATAAGAAACTGCAAAAGATACTGGAGTCTGGGTAATTCTATGTAATAATTATACATTTTACTCTTACTAGGAAAAAGCTAGAAATTTTTAAATTAAACTTATGGAGCAACAGATAGCATGTGGTATGACTTCTGTATAGAAGGAATCACGAATATAGAATGAACCTGAATCAAGCCAGTTTTTTTTTTTTTTTTTTTTATAAACAAGTTCTATCGTTGGCACAAAGGACTTACAGATGAGGGAACAATTAACGTTGTTTTTCGCAGGAAATGGAAGACTGGCAGGCTCTCAAAGCTCCTTGGCATATATTTTTAAACTCCTGCCATTGTGTTACATTGTAAGTAGGCAATTGTGAGTTCTAATTTCCCCTTGCATTATTGCAGTCATTGTGTTTGCTCTTATAATAACAATGATAATGACAATGAGGTAAAGATTTATGCAGTCATAGTCCTTGAACGTTTTTGTTCATTTTACATTGTCTCTTCTTTAGCTGGAAAGGCTTTCTGTAATAAGTGTGTAGATAAGTAAAGGCCTACAAATAATATATATTGATATTTGACTATGGATTACTTTGCTTGAGAAATATGAAATGAGTTGTAGTTAGTTTTTTTTTTCTACGTGTCAGTAACAATAACCCGTTTTTGCCCCTTTTATTAAATTATCTTTCCTTGACAGGAATCCCTTTTGGAGGTTTTCAACCGTTTCACCCAACTGATGAACCATTATCAATTCATCTCGCATCATTAGAGTTGATCCCACTGAGGAATTATAAAGTTCGGAGGGAAGGGGAACGATTGCTGTCTATTATTACCTCTAATCAGCCCTTTGTCGTCGCGTATTTAACGAAGATACGAATGTCATGAACAATTTCTTAATCATTTATGAATTACCTGAATTCTCTGTACACTAGGCGAACCTTTCTTTCACTTAGAGTACGATTATTTTAAGAGTAGTTTGTAAATGATGCTCAGTATTTAATAAACCTACATTACACTTAATATTAGTAGTTAACTGTGACATCATATGATTCGAGATATTTATCAGCATCCTCATTTTCAGCATTATTTACGATTGCCTAATTTTGGGGTCAGGATACCTCTGATTCCTCATTTCTTCATCCATCTCCCCATAATTTTGTCAGCAGTGAGTGTTTTGCTGGAATTGGCCCTTTCATTACCGTAAATTGTTTACCAAGCACAATAAGTGCTACAAGTTGTCATTCTTTCATTTAGGAGCTCAAGTTTAGCCAACTATATGTCATAGGTTTACCCATCTTCACTGCAAGCGCTCTCTCTCTCTCTCTCTCTCTCTCTCTCTCTCTCTCTCTCTCTCTCTCTCTCTCTCTCTCTCTCTCTCTCTCTCCAGCTTACAAGTGTCTGTGCTTAAGCTACTACCTTCATCCTAGTCAGTATGACTTAATGAGATGCATCCATCTCACCTAGGTCCTCCGGGACCTAAATATATAACACTCCCTTTTCTCATCCCCGACCGTGATTCTTGTGGGCTATCGTTAGAAGTCAGTTTTATAAATTGCAGCCCGGCATCCTCTTGAGAAATGTCATTCCATGAATCAAGCCAACGAACTCACACGTGTCTTGTTTATAAAGGCTAGCCACAATCCCACTTGGATCTGTGAAATCTTAAATCAAGGGGGAAGCAGAGAGAGAGAGAGAGAGAGAGAGAGAGAGAGAGAGAGAGAGAGAGAGAGAGAGAGAGAGAGAGAGAGGTAGCATTCGTATTCCTTCACCTATTATTTTCTTTTCACAAAATGAAAACCATATTTTGTTGTGGGGGGGGGGGAGGAGTTACCTGCATGGATGCTGAAAACACACCCTCGTATAAGCTTTTGTTCCGGGAATAGTGATAACCTTTATGTTAACTAAGCCAGTATATGATATGAATCATAAAGGAGTTCCTTTATGATAAAGAAAAATATCCTAGAATTGGCAGTTTACCTGGATATGAAAAGATTTCAAATACAAAACAATTAAGGAAAATGCCCGTGTGAAATGAGTGCTCATTTTAACTGCCGACCTTTGCACTTAAAATGAGCTGCAGCAGCGGAGAGTACAGTGCACAGGGCGTGGCCCATTTATTGAAAAGGGGGCAGAATTAAATTAGACACTGTCACGTTTGCACTTGCGTCTGATGACATCTCGTGTATGCTTTAACCTTCACATGATTGTTTCTATACATAGATTCGCCTGTGTTTACTTCGTTAGTCGCCGGTTTTTGTGTGAGATTCGAGTTTTGTATCAGCTGCGCTGGAGAACAATCTTTTAGGGCTCTAGAGGTAACAGAGCTAAAACGTCATATTTATACCATTTGTTCGTTTATTTAGGTAGTCATGGCCAATTTAGTTGTAAGTCGGTAAGGGTTTGATGTGAGGAACATGCTTTGTCTACTGATTGGAGGATAAGAGAGAGCTTTCAAGGGAAAACTAGCCAGAGCTAAGCGCCATATTTAGTAGGCTTTTGGCTGGTCGTTGTTTGGTGTGGAATGTCTAGAAACCATATTGTTTACCAGGTTACTCCAAGGGGGGTCACTAGTTAAGTATACCTTAGTTTAACCAGACCACTGAGCTGATTAACAGCTCTCCTAGGGCTGGGCCGAAGGATTAGATTTATTTTACGTGGCTAAGAACCAATTGGTTACCTAGCAACGGGACCTACAGCTTATTGTGGAATCCGAACCACATTATAACGAGAAATGAATTTCTATCAGCAGAAATAAATTCCTCTTATTCTTCATTGGCCGGTCGGAGATTCGAACTCGCGGCCAGCAGAGTGCCAGCTGAGAACGGAACCCACTTGCCCAAAGAGGAACTACATGGAGTCACCAGTGAAAAGGTCAAATCACACAGGATGCCCAAAGTACACAGATCTGCCTTGATACAGCTTGCTGACAAAAAAAGTGCTTATAATAACAATGCTGGGTGGTTCAGGCTCTGCTAGTGAAGAACGTGAGGTAATGTTGCGCTTCACGATGGCCGCCGACCTTACCGGCTAAACCAAGTTGCAGCAGTGGAGCGTGGGCCTTACAAAATAATCGAGGTTGGATCAAGAAAAATATACATAATTGAAAAGAAATATAATAAACTTCCAACCTGAATGTCTATTGGATACTGATCTTAATCTCTGCTTCTGTATGCGCGCTTATCTGTCTTACTAACACTACACCTTCAAAGGAAACATTACTAATTTTTGACGGTGAAAACAGAACACCAGCATAATACCAATGGATACAAAAATCTTGAAAGTTCTTGGCACAATATTTCCCAAATCTTTGGCTTTCGAATGTTTTCCATTCTTTTTTAAGACTTTTTTTTGTATTTATTTACATACATTGTTATTGCGTTTTGTTTTTGTCGGATGCGTTTACCACTATTTTCTTATTTTCATACTTTTTCCAGAAGATATTTATCGCACTTTTGCCATGCATTCTGTTTTTCCCTCCAGTGTGAATATACGTGAAATGCAAATAGATATGCACATTATGTATATAATATATATATATATATATATATATATATATATATATATATATATATATATATATATATATAATGTGTGTGTGTTTTTGTGTGTATTTGTTTATTATCTTGGGTACATTCGATCATAAACGTCAGATTTTGGGAGGTAAGATTAATAAAAAAAATAATTACGGTAACCGAAAAGAGAGAGAATGAAAAGGGAGAAAGACCATTTCCTTATAAGATGACAGAGAGCATTAAAAGTGAAGTCCTGTTTTCTCCCCAATCCATTTTAGCCCTTTTAATCCCTGGCGCTCACTCTATCGCTTTCACAGACAGACAGGCAGAGAGAGAGAGAGAGAGAGAGAGAGAGAGAGAGAGAGAGAGAGAGAGAGAGAGAGAGAGATGAGAGCATGGGATGGAGAAGTGTCCCATTTCTTCAAAAGAGGGAAGAAGTAAAAGGAGATTCCTGTTTTCTTCCCAATCCAATTTAGCCCTTTTAATCCTTGAATTTCCTAAGGGGCTTCCTTTCCATCTGAGGGCTCTTTATTCATCCAGATCTTCAAGCTCCACTTAATAGCGTCTTCTTGCACTCACTTTTCTCAAGTGTTATTATTCTGAAACTTATTTTTTTTCTTTTTGATGTTAGTGACATCCATGGGAGCCCTAATGCACCTAGGTGAGTTCATTTGCATTCTCTTTTGTAATGAATGACAAAAGGGGTTTCCATCATCATTACTCAGAGCCCAAAGGTAACTTTTAACTATTCCAAAGTGAAATTGGAGAGTCCTTAATTTATTACGGGGAACAAAATCTTTAATGTGATTTTTCTCGGTTTAACAAAGCTTGTTTTTTGTCATGATGGCTACAAGAGAAGGATGGTTGAATCGCCAGTCTTCGCTAGATTCCCCAACTGCAAATTGTATGCAGATCATTTTTAGGAATGACTGCAATTTCTTTTCATACGGCATTAAGCAGCAATATCTGTTGTTATTTGATATGAAACAGGTGAATCGCTTCTTATTCCGCTTACGAATCTATTATTTTTGTTCACATTTTAACTCGGATAACTGGAATATTTTCATCACGGCTTCAGCTGAGAATCCATGCAAGGTATGCCAAGGTCACTATTCAGGAAAATGAAGAGTTTCAGCTAAAAGGAAGGAATTTGAGGAGAACAAGCAAAGTGTAATTTGAAGTCACAAATAGACTGCGACATGCAACCTTTTTATTGCATAAGCATGATCCTCACCTGACGTGCTTCAAGAGCATGACAAAACAAGAATTCGTCGCAACCTGCTGACTTCATTTAGTAAATGGTGCGTTTAACCTTCAAGAAAATGTCTACAAGGTGCAAATACTTGCATGAGATTTTTCAGAAGTTCAGTTCGTGAAGTATATAGGTTCCCTAGGAAGAGTGGATTAGGATGAGAGTTGGATGACTGAAAGAACGTCTTCACTTCATTACTAATGCCACAACTTGAGAAAAGAAATATGTAACTTGGTCAAAACAAATGGTTCTTGGCTTATTCAAGTGAAGAATGCATTATTCTTTTCAGCGATGATTAATCATATTGTAAACTGTGACAGAAGGAAACATAGGGTAATGGATCACGATTCATCTTTCGCTCTTGCACCGATGATAACTGGTGTAAATACAAGAGATTTCTAAACTAATAATGTTATGATAACTTCGAGAACTAGTGAAATATAAAAAAATTTATGCAGCATTTGAGCAAGGTCTGCAAATTACATATTGTCTATACACTCACTAACAGAAAGCTTAATTTATGGGTAACACTCTCCATTTTCTAAAAGGATTTACGATTGTAATAAGGGTAATGGGACTTCAGTGTTAACCTAATTAATTAAAACTAAAGTTTGGTATTCAAACTCTTGCCACTAAATTTCTACTTCATCGTTAATTTGTTTGTATAATTTCTTTATATAAATGATATCATGCTTCTGTAACGGGGAAATTAGAAGTGTATTTGACAGTAAATGTCTACTCCTTTAGCAGCATCCCTATTATCATTAACATAGTATTATATTTATTACCGTATACAAAAAGATAGAAAGTAAATATTTACCCACAGGTAACTGTGTTTACAGTGCTTGCAGTGTTTCTGAAAAAAATCGATTCTTTTGTCTTTGCTTACCAGCCTAGAATATTCCCTTTCAATGGCTGCTTTTCATGAAGCGCGAAGGTTTTAAAAATAACATTTTATTTTCACGAACTCTGAACAGTACTCACTTCATCAAAGCGAAAAGAGAAAGAAAATATCTTGCTCGGGTGGGTGGTAAACGCTTGTCAGCTGCGTCCTTTACTGTCTCGTAATTTATCGTTATACTAGCCGACCAACCCGGCGCTGCCCGGGATAACTGAATGACAAGTGATAAACATCTTTTCTCTGTTGATTTCCTTTGGTAGAAATATGAAACTCCAGAAACTGCGTGCTGTGCTTTATTCCTATTCCTTTAGAATTTCGATATACACTGACTAACTTATTTACAGTTTTATAGTTATAGTAAACAAAAGATAAATACCATATGAGTAATGTTACAATAGACTGGATATCTACAGTAGAGTAGTTAAGTTGTTTTCAGATAACAGTATGTACACAAACAACTAAACAAGTAGTTAACATAAACATCCCCCTTTCTTTGGGTTTTGACAAAAATAAGAAACTAAACAAATTGATACAACATAAAATAAGGAACAAGTAGGATACATTGTAAACATTAAAATATAAAAACAATAAATTATTCGCCCTTCATCTTTTCTTGCAGACGAGCTGATCTTCTTGGCAATTTAGGCATGTCGCAAATAGGATGATAGCTTGTTAGTTCATCATTAACGTTGGTTTCCCTCAATTTACTAGTTTCTTCCATTTCTGGTATTGCCGATGAATCCTGTGTAGTTGGACGGATATGAATTCTATTTCTTCTATAAATTCCTCCTTCCTTTCCTTCAATTATATAGGATCGGTTTCCTTGTGCATGGCTAATGAGCCCTTTTTCCCAACCCTTCTTGTCTGGATTTTGATAATATACAGGTTGCCCCTCGTTTAATGGTGTCATATCTCTTGCAGTTTTATCATAATATTTCTTTATGGATTCTCTCCGGGTTTTCCCTTTTTGAGAAACTGGATTGTCATTGTTCATAATTTCAGGAATTATCGACCGTAATTTACGTCCAAACATCATCTGAGCTAGACTTAAGTTAGAGTCTTGACGTGGTGTATTTCTCAGCTCTAGTAACGCCAAATATTGATCTTTTCCATCTGCATGCGTCTTCTTCATCATGTTTTTTACTATTTTAACTGCCGCTTCAGCCTTCCCATTTCCTTGAGGATGCCCCGGAGATGACATCCTGTGCTCTATACCCCACTCTTTAACAAAAACTTTAAACTGAAACGAGCTGAATTGTGGTCCTCCATCGGACACTAATTGGGTAGGAATCCCGTATCTAGCAAACGTCATCTTGATTATCGCTATCACATGATTTGAAGTTGTTGACGTTAGAAACTCTACTTCAGTGAATGAGGAATAATAATCAACAATGACTAGATAATTTCTTCCAACAATCTCAAACAAATCTAATCCAATTTTATTCCAGGGTCTGCCTCCGTCATCAACATCCATCAACGATTCCTTCTGGTTTCGAGGTTTATACTGCTGGCAAATGTCACATGAATTGACCATTTGCTTTATTTCTTTCGACATCCCTGGCCAGAATATTGCATCTCTTGCTCGTCGCATCATGCTATCGTAACCAAGATGAGCTACATGAAGTTTCGTTTTGATGGAATTTCGTAGTTTACTAGGAATCAGTATACGAGTTCCCTTTAGAATGATGCCGTCTTGGTAACTCGTGGAATCTCTAAAATCGAAGTAAGGCTTTAATACTTCCGGAATTTTGTCTTTGCGATCAGGCCATCCTTCCTTGATTACAGACAATAATTCTTGCAGCTCTTCGTCGTTTGTGGTGGCGTCTCTTACTTCCTTTAAAATTGAATCGGGGTAATTTTTCAGTGAATCTATCATCCTTACCAATGTGTGTCTATTTTCCTCTTTGGGGCATGCCCTGCTAAGGGTATCGGCTAACAATAGGCTTTTTCCGCTTTTGTACTGATATTCGACGTCGTACCGATTCAATCTCATCATTAAAACTTGTAAACGCATTGGAGCTTGACTTAATGGCTTTTCGAGGATTGAAGAAAGAGGCTTATGGTCATTATGAACAATAACACGTCGCCCAAAAGTATACTGGTCAAATCGCTCTAAACCAAAAACCACAGCAAGAACTTCCTTTTCAATCTGAGCCCAGTTACGTTCGTTTCTAGCTAAGGTCCTTGATGCGTATTCTATTGGACGTCCTTCCTGCATAATGACTGCACCAATACCATCCTTGCTGCTGTCAACCTGTAATACAAGCTCCTTACTTTGATCAAAATAAGCTAGAATTGGTGTACAGGTGACCTTTTCTTTGATCACTGAGAAAGCGCGAGTGCACTCATCATTCCATTCAAACTTTGAGTTCTTTCTTGTCAGCTCTCGGATAGGCTCTAAATCATCAGCCAGATTGGGTAAAAACCTTGATAGATATTGCACCATTCCACAAAACCTCCGAATTCCTGAAATATCGGTAGGGGGCAGGTATTTCTTTAATGGCCTTTACCTTATTTTCATCAACCGTCACACCGGATGATGTTAAACGATGTCCCATGAACGCGATTTCCTTTTTTCTATAAACAGATTTCTCTTCATTTAGTTTGATCTTTTTTTTCTTGACAACGCTTCTGTAGTGACTGAAGATTTTGTTCGTGATCACGCATTGCGTCGTGTTCCTCATTTCCAAAACCAACGACCACAATATCATCAGCTACACAGTATACACCCCGAAGCCCCTCCAATGCCTCATTTAATTTTCGCTGAAATGTTTCACTGCTCACCTTCACCCCGAAAGGTAGACGAGCCCATCGATATCTACCAAAAGGGGTAATCATTGTTGTTAACTTGCTGGATTCTTCATCCAGTCGTATATGCCAAAAAGCCTCTTGAACATCCAATTTGCTAAATATCTTGGCATGTTTTAGACTTGGCAGTATATCCTCCAAAATTGGTAATTTGTAATATTCCCTTTTAAGAGCTTTGTTGAGTGGCTGAGGATCGATACATATTCTTAACTTTCCATTTGTTTTTTGAACGACTGCCATTTGACTAACCCATTCAGTTGGTTCAGTCTCCGAAATCAAAACTCCTCTTTTCACAAGAGAGTGTAACTCTTTTTGAACCTTTGATTTTAATGCAATGGGTAAACGTCGGCACGGTAATATTCTTGCTGGTAATGTAGAATCTACATTAATTTTAACCTCTCCAAGGTCACCAAGGTCGCTCATCTCATGGTCTATGTCAATTTTTTATACAAATGCTTTACCATTGACAAACACGAATCCCATCTCTTGACATGTCTTTGACCCAAGTAAACACATTAGGTCATTTGAAACCACAATGAAGGTTACACTTCTAATTTCATCATTTTTGGGGTTCTTCACATTCAATGTCGTCTCGCCAATGGGCGAAAGCTTGGATTTATTCCACATGGCGAGTTTCACAGACGTTGGTCGCACTTGATCCCTTTTGACATACCTTTGACATATTGCATTCACGTCAGCACCCGTATCCAAATGAAATCTAACCTCGGTATCGTTTACAATTAGTAATGCAGTTAATCTATTTGAATTTTTCATTGCAACCGGTGCTATCCACATGTAATGATCGTAGCCTTCATCTGCCTCTTCGTTCTTCTCCTTAACAATTTTAACTGTTTTCTTACACACAGCCTTGAAATGGTTTCTTCCTTTACATGCTTCACAGACTTTTCCCCATGCTGGGCATTTTGATTTTTCAAATTCATGCTTATACCCACAAAATCGACACTTCACGGCATACCTGTCCATATTTTTTGAGTCCGTAAAATTAAAGGAACCATCTGTAGTTTTGGTTCTCCAATTGTTCACCTTATTAACATTCTCAGAACCAACTTCGCACATCTCTTTAGCACAATTAACGGTTGCTTCATAAGCCAAACATATCTCGACAGCTTTTTCTAAATTTAAGTTTCTTTCTCAAAGTAGCAGCTCCTGTAGTTTCCATGTCACTGAAAACACAATTTTATCCCTTATCATTCGCTCTTTTTCTTGAAAATTACATTTATCGGCCTGAACCTTGAGTTCTATCAAAAATTAATTAAATGGCTGTTTGTATGTAATTTTCCAAAACCTGAAGGACTGTAACACTTCACTGGTACGAGGACAACAATACTCTTCTAATCTCCTAATTACATCATCAAGATTATCTTTCTGCTCCTCTGTTTCAAAATTAAACTGGTCAAATATTTCTACCATTTGTGGTCCTGCGCAATGGAGTATAATTGCAACCTTCCTTTTCTTGGGTTTAGAACTAGCTCCGCTTGCTGTCAAGTAGATGTCCACTTGTCTCCTCCATTTTTTGAAAGTATCAGCAAGATTATCATCCAAGGGGTCTAGTGGTGGAGGCAGACGAAACACAGATTCAGCCATTTTCTTCAGGAAAACACGTTTTGTAACAATAGTCTTCTTTCTTTTTTTTCGTTTTTTTTTATTCTTTAAATAACCGCTGCCACCATGTTGATTTCCTTTGGTAGAAATATGAAACTCCAGAAACTGCGTGCTGTGCTTTATTCCTATTCCTTTAGAATTTCGATGTACACTGACTAACTTATTTACAGTTTTATAGTTATAGTAAACAAAAGATAAATACCATATGAGTAATGTTACAATAGATTGGATATTTACAGTAGAGTAGTTAAGTTGTTTTCAGATAACAGTATGTACACAAACAACTAAACAAGTAGTTAACATAAACTCTCTCTCTCTCTCTCACACACACACACACACACACACACACACACACACACACACACACACACACACACACACACACACACACTTTTTCCCTCTTTCTCCTCCCTAACACCCCCTCTACTCTCTCTCTCTCTCTCTCTCTCTCTCTCTCTCTCTCTCTCTCTCTCTCTCTCTCTCTCTCTCTCTCTCTCTTGCCAACCCCCACCCCCTTTGGTGCCATTGGTGCTTTACCCCAACAGTGTTCTTTTCCAGATGGTAAGTCCTATGTGTACCGAAATTGGGTATGGTAAATACGTAAAGTTACTAAGTCTATGGGCATAACCAGTCCCGTTTCAGCAAAGCCCTTCCCCCCCTCTTTGGTTCTAGTGATGTCTTACCCCCTCAGTATTCTTTTCCAGATAGCAAGTCATATGTATACCAAGTTTGGTTGAAATTGCTCAATGCTTTTCAGAGTTATGCTGGAACATACATACATAGGTACATCCATTTTATATATATATATATATATATATATATATATATATAGGCTATATATATATATATATATATATATAATATATATAATATATATATATATATATATATATATATATATATATATATATATATATATATATATATATATATAACGTTCTAAGATGTGGTGGTTACTAGTAACTCGAACAATAGAAGACGGTTGACGCATGATGTACATCTCAGGTGATCCATAAAATACATTTATTGCGACGTTTCAAAACATAAAGGTTTCATTTTCAAGCTATAAAGATAAAAAACAATAAAATTGACATTAAAAGCGATAAAATACAAATACAAGACATAATACATCATATATAGCAAAATTAAAAACTAGTTGTAGTAGGGCCAACCATCAAGAGAGGAAGGAAGGACGAAAGTCAGAAGGAACAAACCAGAGATGACCAGCAACAGCTCACGTAAGGTAAAGAGTTGTCGTGCAAGACTGCGTGTTCAATTGGGGAACAAGTTGTTTAATAAACAAGGACTCCTGGATTGTCAATAGTTTGCTATTCGGTGCCCATCCCAATATTTCAAAATCTTTGTATTGTATGTTATGTTTGCATTTATTGGCGTGTTGCCTGATGTTGGAAAATTCAGGATTAGCAAGTTTGCTACCAGTTCGATAGCTGACGCCCTTATGGCAATCAATTCTGACCCTTAATAACCACTGCGTGGATCCCACGTAGGTCTCTAGATTACATCTAGGGCAATTGAACTTGTACACAACACATGAGGTCATCAAAGGGTCAAGTTTATCTTTGAATTTAAACAAACTACCCAAAGTAAGTGGATATGTCGGGATGATATTAAATTTAATAGCTGGTATTTTATTGCTTTTAATGTTAATTTTATTGTTTTTTTATCTTTATAGCTTGAAAATGAAACCTTTGTGTTTTGAAACGTCATAATAAATGTATTTTATGGACCACCTGAGATGTACTTCCTCCTTCAACTGTCTTCTATATATATATATATATATATATATATATATATATATATATATATATATATATATATATATATATATATAGATAGATAGATAGGTAGATAGATAGATAGATAGATATTACTTTCCATTGCTCTTACTGAAATGGAAGAGTGCTTTCGTTATTGGTATCTGTTATTCAATTTTTTTTATACATGGGCCAGCAAATAAATATATGTATGTATGTGTGTGTATATATATATGTATATATGTATGTATATATATACACTGTGATTTATATACAAATGTCATTTAATATCCATGCACACTACTTCGGGAATATCCCCAATGGGGAATTATCACCGAAGGGGAATTTTTTACGTGATAAATGGATCGGTACCGCCGAGTCTCTCTCCCTCGACACAGTACCTTCTAACAACTCCATTCGACAGTCAAACCATTAAGCCACCAAGAGAGGTATAAGTTAATGCGAATCTGCTGTACTTATTTACCTGTCGAGAGCGGGGAAACTGTAGCCTACTTGGCTTCCTCAATAACCCACCTCCACCATGATAGCTCATTAGTACGTTTGGAACACCCAGGGCTTATTATGAAATTTTTATCACACTGTGATTTATATACAATCATGAAGCTACGAATGTCGTTTAATATCCAGTCCACGCTACTTCGGGAATATTCCCGATGGGGAAATATCACCGAAGGGAAATTTTTTAGGTGATAAATGGATCAGTACAGCCAGTTCTAGATCTTTCGACACAGTACCTTCCAAGGACTCCATTCGGCGGTCAAACTATTGAGCCACCAAGAGAGGTACAAATTAATGCCGGCAGATTCGGCATTAACCTATTGGTGGCTCATTGGTTTGACCGTCGAATGAAGTCGTTGGAAGGTACTGTGTCGAGAGATCGAGAGTCGGCTGTACCGATCCATTTATCACTTTAAAAATTCTCCTTCGGTGATAATTCCCCATCGGGGATATTCCCGAAGTAGCATGATTTGGATATCAAACGACAGTTGTAGCTTCATGATTGTATATATATATATATATATATATATATATATATATATATATATATATATATATATATATATATATATATATATATATATATATATAAAAGGATTATTTGTATCTTAGCATTTCAAAGCATAAACATGGCATATAGAAAATTAGTGCAAGTTATCAAAATACGTTTTTGTGTCTGTGTGTGTGCTCTTGCGTCTATGGAAGTAACCTAAACAGCGAATATATCCTTTACACAGAAGTTTGCATATAAAACTGGTAAAGGATTAAGTTTTATTGTTCTTCTGCGGCAGCCCATTTGCATGAAAAAATGTGTAGTATTTATTTTAGGAATTTTCAGCACAAAAAAAAAAGAGAAAATGCAGAAATGCAAAGTTCCCGAAATCAAATCCAGTGCGTTCTCTCACTTCCACCTTGTTGCACTTGTTGTTTATTTGGCCGTGAATGAATTTCACCCCAAACTTGACAGAGACAAGGGAGGCAACTATTCATCGACAGTCCGATTGCACTTTCTGCAGTATTTCCGCTTCTGAAAAATGAGAAAGGACGCGGCTTGAGCTCTAGATTTATTGCTAACCGAGCGGGAAAAAAATTTGATTTCTTTAGGCGATAAAAATATTGTTAACCCATGTCCGGGAGATTAGGAAAAATGGTGTGTTAAAGTTTGATTCTTTGTTATTCAAAGCTTTGTCGATATTTTTGTTAAATTTGCCGTTGATTCTCACTTGCAAATTTTTAAAAAATCGATTGTTTGTATTTGTTTCCATATGTAAACAAAGCAGCACATCTTTAATGCCCGAGGATTTGAAGATTATAGCAGTTTTCAAAAAACTTGTTCATTTTAGATTAATTTTGAAGTAACTCTCCAAAATCCAGAGAATGATTAGTGACAGTAAGCTTTTTTATAATCACTTTTCTATAAACCTGCTGCTGTTATCTTCAGGTATGGAATGAATACAGTGAAACTCAGCATTACTTTTGAATACATTCAGTGAACTTAGAAAAGTTGGTGAAGACCTCTGATTGTCTGAACAGAGGTATAGTTTCAATGAATGCTTAAAGCCCAATTCTTTGTGCATTTGAACAGGTATCTGGGGTCCCTGTAGTATGACATATCCAGGTCTGTATGGAAGGTAAGATTATGAATTCATGGTGGAAGTTAACGAAAGGGTTTTAATGGTGTGCTTTTGGAAGATTGTAGGTGCTTTAGGCAAGTGGTGTTCATTATTTTGAATCCTCAAAGTATGTTCTTCCGTGTAAGATAGACTTAATGGGTTCTCTTAAGATCAGTGCAAAAGGTTCCTGTCTGTAAGTGGTTAGGGATCATCTTAAAAAGTTCATAGTCAGATTGACGTTGGAAGATTAGGGTACTATTCCCCGATAAGGCAAAGAAACTTCAGTTAGCCAGAATCAATGGATTAGTAATTGCAATCTTATAAATACGCAAGTAAGAGATATTACAGTTGTCCTTATTACAGAATTATCTTAACGTATTTAATCCCTAAATCGTGGGTCAAACAGATGATAAAGCTGAGGGTTTGCTATTAATCCAAGAAACATAATTATCAAATTGCGTAATACTCAAGCCACCTTATTATGTACACAGACCACTGTTCCCACGATGTTAAGTATACCTTAGTTTCACCAGACCACTGAGCTGATTAACAGCTCTCCTAGGGCTGGCCCGAAGGATTAGATTTATTTTACGTGGCTAAGAGCCAATTGGTTACCTAGCAACGGGACCTACAGCTTATTGTGGAATCCGAACCACAGTATAGCGAGAAATGAATTTCTATCACCAGAAATAAATTCCTCTTATTCTTCATTGGCCGGTCGGAGATTCGAACTCGCGGCCAGCACAGTGCTAGCTGAGAACGGAACCCACTCCCCCAACGAGGAACCATGTTCCCACGATGAAATTTTATTCTTCTGCTGTTTAACTCACGCCTGGTAAAGGTAATATGGTGTGAATTATGAGGAGCTAATGAATAATAAATTTCCTGAAAAAGTTAATTGCTACGGTGAACAAAGAGGCTGTTAATCAAGTCCACGTTTAGCACTAGAACAACCCACACTAAAACTCTAACCGTAATATGAGTTTATAAACGCGCGCGTGGCCACACACACACACACACACACAAACACTCACACACACTTAAATTATGGTTAGAGATTTCAGATTGAGTTATAATATCAGTAAAAGTGGACTTGTGTGTATATATACTGTATGTATGTATGTATATATATATATATATATATATATATATATATATATATATATATATATATATATACATACATACATATATGTAATATATACATATATATATACATACATATTAGCCTAGAACTAGATATCATTCTAAAGTAATGAGCACGACATCATAATAATTTTGTAATATCAATAGTAAAATGATAGTTTTAGAATATTTTTGTAACCTGCATCAGTGCGTAGTATTAAGTGTAATGACTATAACAACTGTTTCTTTTATTTATTCTGTTATTTCAGTTTATTTGTCTTTGAAATATCAGCGTAGCTTTAATACACATTATGATGACAGTGTGTAGCGTAATACCCAGAGAATAGATAAGGATAGCAGAGATCTCAACCTAGTCAATAGAAGATTATTTTTTTCATTTATTTAGCAAGTTTTCTTTTTATTTTTTGCCTCCACTGTATGATGAATCGGTAGACTACCAACTTTTTTCAATTAATCAAAGTTACAACAGTAACACCATAAATAACACTTGTTGACGATATGTGTTAAACTCAGTCTCTTGATGACAAAGCATCAATTATAGTTTTTTTTTTCCACGTGTGTGATAACCGCAAGGATTAGCTTTGACAAAGAATTTTGTTTATTTCCTGATTGTCTAAAGGTAATTCTCCCTAAATTATTTAAGCACCATTCTATGTTATTGAGGATTAGAGAGATTTTTAGAACAAATCATTTAGGTCTAAAAAAGTATGCAAAAACATGTCTTGAATGACTGTGCATGATATAGAATGCTTGAGAATGTAGAAAATGAAATAAAAGAAATATTTTGCTGAATTAACAGACAAGTGACGTTATCCCTGGTATGTCTGTCCCGTTTATCCAGACTTTGCCGCAAACTATGTTAATGTAACATCATTGTGTTATAAAATTGCTAATTAGTGAAGTATCCTCATTTGCATAATATCCCTTAAGGGCTGTGATGGTCCAGCTATAAGAGGGGCCATATAGGTGAAATACGATAGTGGTAAAACAGCTAAGAGATATTTAATGTGCAAATAGGCAGTGGAACGGCACATAACATAAAAATAATTTACATTATATGTTCTCTCTCTCTCTCTCTCTCTCTCTCTCTCTCTCTCTCTCTCTCTCTCTCTCTCTCTCTCATATCATTTACGCCTCTGTTAAGACTGATAAATGATGAACATAAAAAGAACACTAAACTCGCACTTTAATTCGCTGTTCAGATTATGATAAAACTTAAGTACCGATTCTAGCTAATTTGTTTACATTTTGCTTAGTACCACGTGGCAAGCTATGAGTAAGTTACCATAAATAAAAACTGTCACAAATTATTCAAAGAGCTGGCACCTGCTTGTTACTGAGCAGAAGATCATAATATGATTAAGTACCAAGACCACTGACCTGGTCTTTTTGACATATTTTGCAGTGATTGCAACGAAGCTTCACTGCAATTCAATCGCAATATACTGCAATTTAGTAGTCAAATTTGTTTATAACCATCTGTAACTGCATTATACTTAGTTAAGACAAAAATTGCCATTTAGAGGTGAAAAAAGAATGAATCGTGTTATAGTGAATATAGCTGCGTGATACAGCAGGTTTGCAACAAAATTGCAATATATTGAAATTTGAGTTATGTACGTGGTCAGCTAATCAAAAAAAAACGTTGCATTCAGTTTTATGAAAAGTCCACTTTAACAACAAACACTACAAAGGCTCTTGCCTTGGTGTTTCAGTAAATTCTACACTGGATACAGTCTTGCGGGATCGCAACTGAATTGCAGTATATTGCAGTTTAACAGCTGTAATCGTTATTAGTGAACGTAATACTGCAATACTGCCTCATGCCTGTCAGAAGAACAAAGTGCGCTCTGAGCCCAAAAACTGGTAGGATTAAGGGTGTTTTGGAGAATTGGTTATTGTCTCAAGTACTCAGGTTGTAGCTAACCAGGTGCCTTATTTAATGCCTGCTTCAGTAATTACGCAGGTGGCTTTTCACTCATGAATTTACCAGCATGTTAATTTTCATTTAACTGCCATCACTTGACTAAATGATATCCTTTGTGCTACTGAGTCAGTATCACCATCGCCAGTCAGGGGAAAACGTGCTGCATCTGGAAAGTTCGATATCTTTAAACATTTTAATTGCCTTAAAAGATACCCAAGTATCATACAGGCACAGTAAACAGTATTTCCCTTCATATCTAACGGAAACCATATTCTCATTTAGTGGTGGAGGGAAGTTTCAAAATCCTTTTTAGTAACTTATGTTTTTATTTTATAAATTTATGACGGCTGCTGGAATTACAGGACAATGAAAACGAAAGGAAATGTAAAAAAAAAAAAAAATTACTATTCATTTCATTACAGTTGTGTTCAAGTAATAAATTCTGAAACACATCGATGAAAAAGGATAGAATTGACATATATTCATATTCTGTTCTCAGAATAACAGCAGTGGAATAGGGAGAAATCATTACGTCAGAGGAATAGTTAAAAATAGAAAAGCAGAGACTTCAAAAAGCCTTTGGAAAAAATTGTACGTTGTGTCTCGAGTCTCCCCGACTATTTGAAAGGCAGATTGAAATACCTGAAGCCTTAATTTGCTGGTTGACGAATTCTCTCGTTTGAAGGTGTCACCTGAACACTCTTGGTTTCATCTCTTCGACTGCAAAAACAACCCAAGGCCAAGAGAAAATCCTTCCCCTAAACAACAGCAGAATGAAAAGGGATTTGAATCTGAGAAAGAGGAATGTGGAATTCATCGAATATGCTTTGTACTTTAACCGCGCCGTTTCTGAATTTCAAAATTTACTTTACCGAAAGTTTCGGATGCCTTTTGCGAAAGAGAAGGTTACCAAAGGAAATTTCTTTTTCGTTGAAGGTCAAAGAGTGAAGTGGGAATTAATGCTGGAATTTCTTTAGAGAATATGAAAGGGAGAACAGAAAAATTTTATTTTCTTGTTGATGTATCTGTCCCCTCATGGCTTCTCTCTCTCTCTCTCTCTCTCTCTCTCTCTCTCTCTCTCTCTCTCTCTCTCTCTCTCTCTCTCTCAGGCATTTATTGAGAAATGTTCTTTACCTGTGAGTATGCGCAGTCCTGTGAACCATTGAAATACTGTTGTCAATATTTACTGTACGAATACACATATAAGCAGAAAAATTGGAGGTTAGCTATTTTCATGGTTTATTACCTGTTCCTGGGGCAAAATGTTATTGAACAGCCAATTTAGCCAACCTTATACCCCCTTAGGAAGAAAGGTGTGCTCAGTCATGGAAGCTACAGTCCTACCTCTTAAAGGATGGTTATGAGGTTATGAATCAGGAAAAACAGAAGAAGAAAGAATTCCAAAACTTGGCAATAGACGAAAATAAACAGTTATGGAACCATGCATCCAGAACACTAGTAATTTCCATTGGCCAGACGGTTGTTGCTAGGCAACCTGAGAGGAGGCCGAGGAATTCTTATTGAGCTCGACAAAGCAGCCATCGAAATATTAAGTGCAGAGAGAGAGAGACAGAGAGAGAGTCCACATTATCGCGGAGAGGAAGACGGTTGGGAAATGAGGTAAGAGTGGCTACATAGATACAATACACTGACTAAAATTCGATCTCGTGTGAGGAGGAGGCAAGCAGGATGAAGCACATGAAAAATGAAAGCAATACTCCAAGTGAAGAGGAATATGTGTCACATATACTGTAGGTATATTAATTTAGATGAACAAATTAATTTGCGGCATTTAATTATAAGTTCTGAGGCGCATTTAACAATCTGAACAATTTAACCCAGAAACCCCACTTATTTATTCATATGTAAGAACATAGGTAGTGTTCTTAACAATGGCCATCAATAGAGAAATACCATGTGGAGATCGTGGAAAAGTTCATGTGGCACAAACTGGATGTTCTTTATTGCGGAGATCAGAAAAACAGGAGATATAGTAAGTGTGGTCCAGAAAGTTCTCGAGATTTCCATTCGCCTTTGAGCTTTTGGGGATCGCAGTAATTGGAGCCAGTTACCCTAACTATTTAAAAGAGCCTGACCATAATCCTACCAGGCTGACCCCCCGACAACCATCACGGAACAGATCCCAGGTATTCCTAGGTCCGGACCTTGGAAATGAAATCCTTCTCCTATCAAGAGAAGCTCAAAGGAATTCTCCTGAAAGAAAATGAATTCGGACGGAATAACCTAATGAATCTTAGCTGGTACAGTCTAAACACCATTTCACCCCTAATCAATATCGCCCTGTAACACACACACACACACACACACATATATATACAGTATATATACAGTATGTATATATATAGAGTATATATGTATGTATGTATGTATGTATGTATGTATGTATACACGACTGATATTGAAAAGAAACCCACATAAGTAGTTCATTTCCCCTTCCTTATCTTTCTGCAAAAAGACAGCAACTCAGGATGTCGATAGCATAATGTTAGTATTTTTGTAACTGACTTATAGTTTAATGCTCTGGGCCATGAAGGAAATGAAAGGCTATTTTTAAGGAAAATAAAGGTTGTACAATTTTCTTTTCCCACCGATGCCAGACGACTTCCTCCTAACTTTTGGAAGCATTCATCTATATAAATCAAAAGGGTGTTAAGTATTTAAGTGATCTGGACGAAAATTGTTTCTGTTTGTAATGGCCTATATACATATTTTAATATTTTTTTCTTCATTTTGCTTTTGTGAGAGCTTTCTTGCTCACTCGTTTTGTGCTCTGTATTAAGGCCCGTCTACACTATCAGTGGGCACCTGCGGTTTTGGAGCCTGGTAACGGCGAGTACGTGGAAAATGATAGTGTAGACGCGAACAACTGAAGCACCATCCCTGACCGCGGCAGTTCATGAGCGAGCTATATATTCGAGCGTGGGCACCTGTGTGTTATATACCCAGCAGTGTTACCAGATGCACAGAAACGTCTGCATTGAACTAGACAGTTAATGTCCATGCCAGACGTTCCGGTGTATGTCATATGTAGTGAGAAATTAGTAGAATGATAGTTATGGAGCATGCGGTCTGCAAATCCTTGAGATGTATCTGATAATATTTATATACGATGTACTGTATTATTCCACAGGGTTGACAATGGCCCAGTTGTCTGGCACAACTGCTCGCCAGTACCTAAGCAATCACAGTAAATGATGGACGTCGCTGCTTCAGCTGTGCCCACTGTTAGCGATATACCCTCAGAATGGACAAGAAACCTGACATTACACCTAATTGAGAAATGCAAGGAACATCCCTGCTTACGGCAGGTAAAATGTGCTGACTACAAGAAAAAAAATCTAAAAACAAGAACATACAATGAACTATGCTTGTCAGTGAAGGAAACCAATGCTAAATGCACCCTTGAAACAGTCTAGGAAAAACTGGACAACTTGCGTAGCCAATACAATAAGGAGTTGAAGATGATAGTGACATCCAAGAAGTAGGGCGCTGGTACTGATGACATATAAGAACCCAAGTCATGGTGCTTCAAATACCTTGAATTTCTCAGTGACAGAAAACTTCATAGGGGAGAGAGAGAGAGAGAGAGAGAGAGAGAGAGAGAGAGAGAGAGAGAGAGAGAGAGAGAGAGAGAGAGAGAGAGAGCACATCATCTCTCGATACTCCAGGAACGGTGAGTGTATACCTGAGTTGGTAAAAGATGTCCTGTTTGAAATATTAATGTAAACTTACAATATCCTTGTCCCTAATATATTTATAATGATACCACTTTACTTAGAATAAGACATTTATGTTCGAAAATGTCATGGTTTTATTAACTATATATATATATATATATATATATATATATATATATATATATATATATATATATATATATATATATGAAGTTATATATATGTATATATATATATATATATATATATATATATATATATATATATATATATATATATATATATATATATGTGTATATATATATATATATATATATATATATATATATATATGTATATAATATATATATATATATATATATATATATATATATATATATATTATATATATATATATAAGACATTTGCATTATAATATTTGCAGTCTGTTTTATTAACCACAAAACATTACACGGGTCACTTAATGACAGCTGTAGTGTAGTACAACAGTACATTGCACCACATACACTAGCAAACGAAAATAAAGGTAGCAGTAATGGAAGATATGGATAGGGCAGAACGTCGGGGAGTCAGTACATTGTGAACGGGCAAACTGCAGGTCAGTGGTCTCTGCCATGCTTCACCACCATCCCTCGAAACTGCTGAGTTGCGTGCTCCAGCACTGTACTGTAGGTGGCCACTGATATTGCAGACGGGCCTTTACTTTGTGCCCCGAAGATTTGTTCAGAATACACGAATGTACTCAGCACTCTGTCGTTTCATTTTGAATTTTCCCAGTGCCTTCAGCTAATAAACAAAATCACGTGCTTACTTTGTGATTTCTTAGTATATATATATATATATATATATATATATATATATATATATATATATATATATATATATATATATATATATATATATATATATATAAACATTAAGCTACAAACGTCCTTTAATATCTAACTCGCTCTACCTCGGAAATAATATATTTTCATATATGTTAACGAAGGGGAATTTTTTAGTTGATAATAAGTACGCCGTCCCGTGGGGTCGAACCAGCGAAGGACAGGAACTCAGGACTACAGGGACGCATTAACCCGCGCGGCCACAAGAGAGGTATAAGTGGATATCGGC
>NC_089790.1:23295000-23315000 GCF_040412425.1 Macrobrachium rosenbergii
ATGTGATTGAGCATTTTGTCTCCCAGCAACATGTGTTCTGTACTCGTAATTTCGGGCGAGAGAATAGCAATCAAGTCGTGTAGGATTTTTGTCCCATACAAGAAAAGACGAATGATTTCGCAATGTTTCATGTACTGTTCAAAAAACCAACTTTGGTTCTTTGTCTTGTTTTGAAAATGTGCCATTTATGATTAACCAGCTGCTGCCTGTTTTGATCGTGTTAAGATTTCGTTATAAGCTTTGTCCCATACGGCTTTCTGGTAAAGACATGTACCTTTTGAGAAATGCGAACAAGTGTTGCACTGAAGCACATGGCAATTGCGTCATGTTTAAGAGTACATTGCTCTGGTCACGTATTGTTCTAACTCGTTAGTTTTGGTCTCAAAACGTTTTCCTCAAGAAGTGACGTTATCCGGTTGTTTCGTTTCTGACTGAAATCTAAAAGTTCGTTCATTCTGATTTCAGAGACCATTCGTGTGGTCCTCTCTCTCTCTCTCTCTCTCTCTCTCTCTCTCTCTCTCTCTCTCTCTCTCTCTTCAAAAGAGAGAATTTATTAACGTAAAATATTTGTGTGGTCACTGGTATTAATTTTAGCTTTTGAGATTTGAATATAGGAAAAGTGTGTAATGGTGCCTATCAGAAGTGTGTTTGGGAATCTCAAGCAGCTGCATTTCAAGTAGAATTTGTGAAAGTTTTCACAAACTTGTGTAAGGTCAAGTGAATTTTACGTATTATTACCACGGTATAATAAGGTATATTGAGAGAATTTTTGCCTTAGTGAAATTATTATTGGTAAATCTTTTGTGTATTTTTGTGTGCTCTTGTATTTGCAATCTCTTGATTTTCACATTTTATATATTAGTGATATAACATTTATTTACTTAGCATTTTCAATATTTCTTGATAACTTAATATTGCATACTTGATTTAATTTTCATTTACTGAGGTATTCTTTTCAAATCTTGAGTAATTCTTAATAGTTTAAATTTTGCTTGATTAATTTAATTTCTTGATAAATTAAAGTTTTCGTGATTTAGTTTTGTTTAATAATTTAACTCAAGAATTAATTAAATTTTGTTATTTTCAAGTAATAGTAAATTTCTTCTTCAGATGTGTGAACTCTAGTTATAAATTTTAAATTTAATGATAAATTTTTGTATTTAAAGTTTTTAAAAACAATGTTTCATTTGTTGACCACCAGTGAATAGGATTAGTTGTGTGCATAAGGCAAAGTGATAAACATGTTTTGTTCCTGTCGTTTTGCTGAAAAGAATAAAGACCAGGGAAACAGTTAAAGTTGTTTGATGGAGTGATGTTCTTTTGCTCTAGTACATTTCTTGTTTAATTGTTGACACCTCACACTTGTTTTGATAAACTTAGTTTGATTTTTCACGTGATTTATAAGCTTTTTAAGGAATCATTGTTACCTTTAGCGTACTCAGTCGTAATTTTTATTGTTATGAGAGTTCAGGTATCTGGCTGAAGTGAGGTAAATTTTTGAAGTCTGTGATTAGTTGTGTAATAACCAGGTACTTAGAACACTTCGTGAAAATATATATATATATATATATATATATATATATATATATATATATACTTCTATATATATACACGAGCTTGCTTTTAAATATACTTTTCTATTATTCAAGTTTTCTTGCACCATGAAACTTGAGAATGCGAGCTTAATGCCTACTCCTGAACCACGGTTCTCTCTCTCTCTCTCCCTCTGTGTGTGTGTGTGTGTGTGTGTGTATGTGTGTGTGCGTGCGTGTGTGTGTAAAGTAAAAGTTTTTTACTTAAACATATATATGTATGTATTATATATATGTGTGTATGTATATATATACATATATTTGTGTGTGTTAGAAACTCTATTTCTGTGACATAATACGGCAAAACGGAGCCAAACTCTAAACAGGATGTGAAAGGATCTGTTCATAAATAACGAGCAGAGGTGAGGTAATGTGAAGGGTGAGCGCTGCTGTCATGTCTAAATTCGCTGAAGGTCGCTGCGGTCACTGAAAGGTCAGCCCGGGACCCACTAGGTCAGTCATAAGGGAAATCCTTATTTATCGATTCGAAAGTTGACCTTGAGTTTTTATCATACTGGAAACTGCAGACTACAATACGTCGTGCCACAGCTCTTGATCCTTTTTATTGTGTTTTCAGTTGAAAATATCATAGGCGGTTGGGTGACTCACAAAGCCCCGGAACATAATTCAATGCTTAGGTCAAGAGAAGCACAAAGAGATTTAAAGGAATCTGCCTCAATCATTCATGCTGTCTAGAATCGAACTCGGGGTCTTTTGAATCTTCAATTAATGTCATTATCTTTGGATTTCCCATGGAGGGGACACGTTTTGAATACGTTGTTGAAATTTCCATTGCGCCTCTTCTGGCATAAGCAGGTGTTTATCTACCTGGTGGTTAGCTGGCTGGTGTTAGGTACAACGAGGTTGAAAATGGGTAATAGGGATAGCATTTTTAAAAGCCCGCAAGGGTGAGTCCGTCCAGGGTCACCCCTTGTAAGGAGAAAATGCGTATATTATGAAGCCTACACACACACACACACACACACACACACACACACACACACACACACACACACACACACACACACACACACACACACACGGATTTCTGAACTTTCTGTGGTACTAAGTTCGTAAATATGTTCTGTATACTGAACCTGATATTCGGTAAAACATATGCAAAATAAATTCTCAACCTGAATCCGTTGTATCAGTTTCACTAAACATTTCGGAAACAAAAGTAAAAGTTTCCTAAAGCTCAAAAATACATACATTTGTTGAAATCTGATAGTGTACTGAAGCGGAAATTAATCCACCCTCGCCATAGAGCCAGAATGAAAAGTTCTTTACTAATGGGGGCCGAAATAAAATATTAATACTTCTTTTTGGCTGAATGGTTTACTGTGAAGTTCTTGTGAACACGATATCAAGATCAAGGATATTTCCTCTTTGGGCTACAAAATGAATTACGTAAAAATAGTGGAACTGTGGTTATTTATAAATTGAAATTCGATCGTGGCCCGGGGGTGGGGGAGTCCACTTAGCCAAGTCCTAGCAGTTATATTATTGGAGTGTTTAAGGCAGTAAAAATAAACGCCATTAAACCTAAAGATATGTTGTGGATGAGGTATGGGGATAAAACATTGACTTTTGGAATCTAACCCTTATACTGAACACTGAATTTAAAGGGAAATGGAAAATGAAGACAATTACTTTCCTGGATATAATATTGATTATAGTGTCGCAAACCATAACTCCCCGGTATAAAGAAAATCCGTATTCCTTTAAACCCAATTTTTAGCAAACAGCTAAATTTTACGTCCCCTAAGGATTTGCTCCCTTGAATAAGGAGGAGACACAGTTCGAAATAATTCGTGTACGATTGTCTCCCCTCAAATACCCCGACCAAGTCACTGAAAAAGCGGTTTATAGAGTGAATCGGATATTCTTTTATTCCCCGAAAGTACAAATCCCATACCTGGATAGTATCAAGAAGATTAATGAAACTCCGGGGAGAGAGATTCCTTTTGCTTTCAACTGCCCTAATAAGACAGGATCTTCGGCGTTGAACTTTTATGAGAAAGTGAAACACCTAAAGATACTGGAGTCTGATGATGCCTTGTAAGGATTGCGAGACGTCTTGCGTGGGTTTCTATGCAAAAGCCTTTCCAGGAGAACTCCGCAGGGAGGCAAGGCAGTCAGTGCACCTCATGCAATGCATTGCTGGCATTACTTACGGTTCTTTGCAGCGTCCCTTGGGCCCCTAGCTGCAACCCCATTCATTCCTTTTACTGTACCTCTGTTCATATTCTCCTTCTTCCATCTGACTTTCCACCCTCTCCCAACACTTGTTTCATAGTGCATCTACGTGGTTTTCCTCCTGTTACACCTTTAAAACCTTTCTACTCTCAATTTTCCTTTCAGCACTGAGTGACCACGTCGGTCCCAGCTCTTGGCCTTTGGACTAAATTTTATATTCCATTCCTTTCAAGGAGACGACATCGGACATCATACGCACAATAACATTTTGCGATTTTCAGTCAAACAAATAACACCCAACCATAGTAGTGTACAAACTGAAATGCATAATAGATTGTTTATGGAGGTGCGTGTCGTTTCAGAGGTGAGACACTCTGAGCTGCTTGAAACAATTGTTGATTGGCAATATGAATCCGTCACAAGGGCCATGGAAACACGACAGAATCAAACATATAGCTTTTTTTATTCTTCTTTAATGAAAATTACCACACTTTCCTTGCAGTTTATCCGGAATTCAAAATCCCTGTATTGACAGTCTTCAAATCTCCTAGTATAAATGTTCCCCTGTCAACTACCAACACCATTATTGTTTGTGAAAGGGTGGAGATAGACCTTGAAATATAACTTTCATCCTTCTTCATTTATATATATATATATATATATATATATATATATATATATATATATATATATATATATATACTGTATATATATATATATATATATATATATATGTGTGTGTATATTATATATATGTATATATATATGCGTGTGTGCCTATGTACTTGTGTTATATATATATATATATATATATATATATATATATATATATATATATATATATATATATATATATGTATGTATGTATGTATGTATATATATATACACTCACTTCCTAACTAAAATTCATTTAGTGTTCAACGATCTCATTTCCACTACAATTGCCACAACAACCTATTAGCTAACGCTTTCTCATGAATTTGGAGAAACTGCTGTGAGAGGCAATAGCAGTCCTTCTCCCAATTACTTGCTGGGCCTTAGGTATCGTATTTCCAAAATTACGTCTGCTGTGGGATATTGTAAAAATCATATAGAAAAAAAAAACCCTCCGTAAATCATCAAATTAGGACAGGTTCCTTCCAGTTTCATCTTATATCTTTCTGTGTCATCTGGAGAACAACATTATATAATGGCAAAATAAAACGGCTGATATAAGCATAACTTTAAGATATTTTCGAAAAATAATTAACTTTGAAATGTCAAGCATTTTAAGAATTATATTTAACATCTGCCATATGATATCAAAATGTTACACGAAAAATTGGCCATTGCTTTTGTTATACCTGGAATCAAAAGAAACAGTCTGGGTTCACTCATTTAGTGACCCGTCAGATTCAACAGAATATTCAAAATTCAGCGGCCATGCTCTGCTCGCTGAATGCCTTTGTCCTTCGTAGAACAAATGCAAACAATTTCATAAACATGGAAGTTCACCGGAGTTGAATCCATCAATGTATTTGCGAGCAGTGACCTCAACTGGAAATTTTTGGAATTACTGTTAAGAACATAAAGGGGAAAAAGGTGAAAGACAGTGCTCCAAAATACTGTTCAGTTATGCAATTAGGAAACCAGCACCTACTAATGAGGATTGATGCAGAGAAAAACATTTTTTTCTTTTTAAGAACTTTGCTGCCTCTTGTTTTACCGTTATTAACACAGCTGCCGAATTCGTTTAATTATGCATTTCTTTGATCCGTGCTTTGTTCACTGCAACAGACGGCGGTCCCGAGCTCAGTATTATTCTCAGGAGACGTGGAGCCATTTAGTAGAGTCCCGTTCAAATGCATTGCATCTCTGTCGGTCCTAATACTTGAATTATAGAGTATGGAGAGAGTAACCTCTATTCAAGAGACGTTGAAACCCGGGTCCTTTATGCCTTCTAGAGACATTACCCTGCAAGGGAAAGGCATAAGAGCCTATGTGTTTTATATATATATATATATATATATATATATATATATATATATATATATATATATATATATATATATATATATAGTTGTACGTATACGTATATCTATTATATATATGTATATATACAAATAAATATATGTATATATATTTATATATTTACAAATGTCAATTGTTTGTGCGTGCGTGTTTGTGTATTTATTTGTGCGCGTTCTAAGGACATAATTCCTTTTATATTCAACAACGTATAGATGTCTGCGATTAGATCTATAAAGGAACGTTATGTACTTTGTGGGTTTTTTCTTCACTCTTAGAATCGTCATAACCCTTAATCCTTTTATCATATGATTTTCATTAAAAAAAAAATAGATATCATGAATGACATTTAAAACCGTACGACAATTCTTCGTTCTTGAACAAGAAAATTCCCTATGTTGAAACCGTGAATTCAAAGAAATAAATTATGGATAAGAGGAACCTTCTGTTTCATAGATTTCACCCAAAAGTACGATACACATTAGTGATATATGAGTAGACTTGTCTGCCTGTTCCTCGGACATGGCTTAATTCATCATCTCCGTAAAATAGGATTTATTCCCTCCGGATCTTCCTTGGAAATTACTAGAGAGGTAATTGCAGTCCTGAAGGCCTCTCTCTCTCTCTCTCTCTCTCTCTCTCTCTCTCTCTCTCTCTCTCTCTCTCTCTCTCTCTCTCTCTCTCTGTTTTTCTTTAACTATTTTCAAATTCGAAATGGTATGACTTATTAAACCCGTCTTGCCTTGGTGTATTGGTCAGACTATTGTACGAACTTGTGAATGACTTTACATATTGTCATAAAAGACAAAAATAAGATTAACGAGGAAGGAACAATAGAAATACAATGCGCGTTATTTGTTACATGAGTGATAAGTATTTAGAATATCTAAGTTTTCTATGAAAGCATCGATTGCAAGTAGTCATATGAAAGAGATAATGGAAACTCTAATGAAATATTATATATTATAATTCATCAACTCCTTGAAAACCTTTTTTGTTTTCTTTAAAATTCTGAAGAGTTCGACGAAATTTTAAGGTATCTTTTATTTTCAGAGTATGGAAATTATAGAATAATTATCTTTGCAGTGTGCAATACATTTGCCATTGATCAATGATGTAAGGTGTAACTCATAAAATGCGAAACAAGAAAAAACATAAATTCTAATTGCTAATTTCTCTGGAATTTGTTGGGGGGAAGAGGGGGGGGGAGGCGGGGTTCCGGCATATAATAGTGTAGAAGTTATAGTAACAAATCATTGAATATTTCATATTTAGCCATGGAAATGGTAGAAATTACCATCCGTCAGGGATCTACCTAGAGCAGAATTTGACGAACAAACTCATACAAGTAAGACTTCAGTGAAAGGCCTCCAACCTCCCGTCAACTTCCCAACCAAAGAAGTAAGTGCAAAGACCCTGAAAAGACTTGAAAAAAAAAAAACCTTCGTAATGTCGTCTCTCAAATCTCCTCGGCTGTCTCAAAGGCGGATTGAGATAACTGAAGCCTTAATTTGCTGCTTGAGGAGTTCCGCCCGGCTTGAAGGCGTCACCTGAAAACATGGATCTCTCGTCTCTTTGACGACAGACACACGCCCAGACCAAAACGAAAATCCTTCAACCAAACAACGGCGGAACGAATAGGGATCCTAATCTGAGAAAGTGGAATGTCGAAGCCGTCGCCGTCTACGCTTTGTGCCGTAACGGCGCCGTCACTAAAACTTGAAAATTTGATTTACCCTCAAGTTCCCGAGGCCCTTTGCCAGAGAGAGAGAGAGGTGGGGGGGGGGGCGTGTTAGCAAACGAGTTTTACTTTTCCAGGCCTCTTCCCGTTTAAGGTCTGGGTGGGGAAGAGGGATTAATGTTGTGATTACCTTAGACGAGATGAAAGGTAAGACACACGAATTGCCTTTTCTTTCTCTTTTTCTTTACGCACCCGAATACATACGCAATCTCGATCTCTAAAATTTACCTAAAATGGATCATAGTCTTTAAACCAATGAAATGAGAAGTGAGGTAATGAAATATATTGATATTATTCTGATAAAATCAAATTGCAGGTACCATAAGTTAAAAGATGAAGGTGTAGTTAATCAAATAGATCATTGAATTCAACATAGATTTCTGTACCATTCAACACAAATGTAGTTACAAACAGATCTCTTGTCATTATATTATGCAATGAATATCCCCACTGAGGGATGGCTTTTACTCATCACTTCCTCTATGATTCAGAAAGAATATAGGGCAGTATACAAGTATGCACCCAAATACATAGCGGAAAGTTTACCCCGAAATTTCTGGGTTTTTTTTAATAATAATCCTACAGTCAGTAGAAACTGAAATGACTTTTTGGCCATACACACACATATATATATATATATATATATATATATATATATATATATATATATATATATATATATATATATGTGTGTGTGTGTGTGTGTGTATGTATATGTATATATACACACACATATATATATACATATATATATATATATATATATATATATATATATATATATATATATATATATATAATATATTTGTATATGTATATATATATATGTATATATTATCATAAATATATGTGTGTATGTGTATGTGTGTGTGTATGTGGTGTACGTGTTTGTGTATCTATGATGTATACCCCGTTGTAGAACAGTGACAGGAAAAATAACCCCTTTTTGCTTAAAGCATATATTTCCTTGTCGTCCGGGTGTGTCACTTGTTATTGATAGCGAGTGGATTATTGATGAATAGCAATTTCCATGCATTTCTGTACAGCTAATGGTCTGGAAATCTTTCATATTGACAAAGAATGAAATACAGAAAGAGAGGCTGACATTTTCCCGATAGCCCATGATTTATATACCGAGAGGCTTTAGGAAAAAAAAACCTCCGTTTTAATCATTGACTTGATTAATTGGAAATAAGGACAGGGGATCTGTTTGCCTGGGAAGAATTAATGATAATATTAAAATAGTATTGTATAAATAAACACTGAAGCGTCATATGAAATTTATTACGAAGACGAACGATAAGATATGATGAAAAGTACTCGGTGTGACTCTTAGGTTGGACTTATGTGGACCTAATTGATGAATTAGGTGCCTGGTAGTTAAGTAATTGTGGCTACAACCATGGTTCAACAATGAGAAGGCGCTAGCACCATCCGAAGTAGAGGTAACTGGATATTAAACGACATTTGTAGCTCCATGTTTGTGTATAAAAATCACGATGATAAGATAATAATTCATATATATATATATATATATATATATATATATATATATATATATATATATATATATATATATATATATATATATATATATATATATATTGAGAGAGAGAGAGATAGATCATTCTAAATGCTCTCAACATCACCCATAAAGCATCATAGGAAAAACATTTATGTTCATTTTTAACATGAGCCCCGTAACAAATGTATTTACCCAAACTTATCAAATAATTGTCATCTCTTAAGGACAAATTTTGTTATGTATCCCGAAAAAACCAGAGAAATGAAAAATACTGAAAGACCGCCAGCAGAAAAAATACGAGATCCCAGTCATTCCCAAGGAGTTATGAAAATTACCCCGAGGCAATATTTACCTGTCCAACAGTATAAGAATTCCATCCGGAACATGACGGAGAAGATTGACTTTCTAGGACAGATAGTATTAAATTATGGTCCCTAGGGTTCCTGTGGCACAGATACACAAAATGAAATTACCTATATTATGATTGGCTTGTTTTCTGGGAGAAGGTGAAGTAATGTTATCTTAAGCTTGGGGAAATGATGGTTTTTTTTTTCAGTATCAAAAGACGCGCTTTTTTTTTCTTTTTTTTTTTTTTTGAGAGAGAGAAAAGGCATCGTTATATTTTAAGTCGTCTGTGAAAGCCGTTTTGAAGAATATTTCATATATTTTTTTTTTAAGGTTAAGGAATATATCTCAAATTTTATATCACCATTTTCATGAGAGAAATATACTATAACAATTGTATGTAATTATTAAATATAATATACATATATATATGTATATGTATATATATATATATATAATACATATATACATATATATATACATGTGTGTATTTGCATATTATGATTATCGTTAACCTGTCTTTTGACGAAGATTGTGGTTACACAAATAGATGAATAAAAAAATAATCAGAAATATCGAGCAGAAGGTTTAGGTAAGGTGAGGGGTGAGCACTTGCATGGGCTAATGTGTTTCAGGTGGCAGAGGTCAGTGAAAGGTCAGTCAGAAGGGAAAGGCGCATGTATTGATCCAACAGCTATTACTGAATTTTCATCATACAAAAAAAAAAAAATCGTAAAAAATAAGTCAAAGGGAAAAAGACACTCAAAGGGCATGCTATACACCTTCGCCTCAGTTAGACCTTTATAACCAGATATATTATTTTATAAAATGAAAATATTTCGTTCAGATTGAGAGAAGGCAAAATCTCCAATCAGAATTTCTTTTCTGAAATGATGACTGAATTTGCTTGAAAGACTCTACGATTATATGAAACAGTATTTTGCTTTCTTGCTCCTGGATCGTAAGACTAATCCATCCTGAAAACGAACCCCATTCCACTAAGTTGTATTTTAATCATTCCAAAATCCAGTCACAAGTTACTCTCTATGAAGGCAACTTTTAGTTTTCTGAAAAGAAAGCTATTATGCAGGCTTTGTCTGTCCATCCGCACTTTTTTCTGTCCGCATTTTTCTGTCAGCCATCAGATCTTAAAAACTACTGAGGCTAGAGGGCTGCAGATTGGTATGTTGATCATCCACCCTCCAATCATCAAACATGCCAAATTGCAGTCCTCTAGTTTCGGTAGTTTTATCTTATATAAGGTTAAAGTTAGCCATAATCGTGCATCTGGCAACGATATAGGACTATAGAGGGATGAATAAATTTGTTTGTATTTAGCATTTCCCAACGTTTTGAGAGAGAGAGAGAGAGAGAGTGTGTGTGTAATTGTCGTAAGTGAGTGCTTCGGCTGTTGGAAGAGGGATGAGGTCGTTAGTTTGTTTACGGCGCTGTCTGTCTGTGGAATATGTGAAGGATTTTCCTTGTTTTTTGAGGGAGTCTTGAGTCAGAGCTAGTGCTGGTCTGTCGCTTGGTCTTGGACAGTTTTGTTGTGTGCTTTTTGAGAGTTGTCGGTTTTTCTTGTTAGTGTACTGTTCTTGTTGTGTATATAGTTCTATCTTTTTTTATGTTTCCTTGTTTTGTTTGTGTGGTTTTGGGTGCTGTGTAGGCGACCGTGGACGCCTTACTCCATCTTCCAGCAGCCGAGGATCAGGGTGAGTGTTGTGTACTGTTTTTTGTGGTTTTGAATTCCGCCACATACACAGCACCCAAAACCACACAAACAAAACAAGGAAACATATAAAAAGATAGAACTATATACACAACAAGAACAGTACACTAACAAGAAAAACTGACAACTCTCAAAAAGCACACAACAAAAATGTCCAAGACCAAGCGACAGACCAGCACTAGCTCTGACTCAAGACTCCCTCAAAAACAAGGAAAATCCTTCACATATTCCACAGACAGACAGCGCCGTAAACAAACTAACGACCTCATCCTCTTCCAACAGCCAGCACTCACTTACGACAATTACACTCTCTCTCTCTCTTCTCTCTCTCTCTCTCTCTCTCTCTCTCTCTCTCTCTCTCAAAACGTTGGGAAATGCTAAATACAAACAAATTTATTCATCCCTCTATAGGACAGGCCACCACCGGAGCCGTGGTTAAAGTCTCATCGGCCGCTGCTTATACAACATTATACCGAGACCAACGAAAGATAGCTCTGTTTTCAGTGGCCTTGTTTATAAGCTCTAGCGGCTGTACAGAAAACTCGATTGCGCCGAAGAAACTTCGACTCATTTTTTACTTGTTTGGTAATGTCAATACCTCAAAGTGCAATTCGACTTAACTGCTCTATAAACCAAAACGCAAAGCACATTCATTGAGTTCATCGTATGTATAAACAAGTGTAATAACAGAAATGGCAATAAGAGACCTCCTGCCAATTATATACAAAATCCATCGTGCATATATCAAATACACGAAAGTAACTGCAGTGAAAAAGTAATAAAAGAAAACGAGGTCATTTGCATCTCACTGCAAACATTAAGTGGAAATACTCTACCGGTTATACATATGTCAGGTATATATATATATATATATATATATATATATATATATATATATATATATATATATATATATATATATATATATATATATATATATATATATATATATATATATATATTTATATATATGTATATATATATATATATATATATATATATATATATATATTTATATATATGTATATATATATATATATATATATATATATACATATACAGAGATGGGCGGTATTTAAATGCAATTGTATTTAAATACGTATTTAGATACATATTTAAATACATTTGTATTTTACTGTATTTATAAATATATTTTTATGCAAGTATTTAGATACGTATTTAAATACTTTTTATCGTGTATTTAGTATTTTTAAGTACTTGATTACTCTTTTAAATACAATCAAGTTGGCTGGTGGTCCGAAATTCAGCAAAATTCACCCCACAAAAAAAAAAAGAATAAAAAATGTTAAAAAGTCCTACAGCAAGAGAATACCCTTGTATATCTCCATACAAAGTATCTTATCAAAGCTTTAATAGTATGAATACGTTTATGAACTTCTAATTAATTCAAATCCAGATAAAAATCTTTGAATGCACATATCTCAAAATCAAAGTTTTTACCTTTCAGAAAGCTTTACACATAATATTTTCAAAATAGCCTTTCAGAAAGCTTTATACATAACATTTTCAAAATACTTTCCTGAAAATTTGCACAGAGCATGGAGAGAAATTAATGAACAAAATGAAGAAGAATTTTCTTTCGTATGTCATATTTTTTATATATGAATTTCCCGCGATTTCTAGATAAAATAAGAATGATAAGAAACGAAAAAAATCCAAAACTGTAAACTCTAGCAAAATATCTCTTCATTACTTTGAATAATAATACAAACACTTTACAATATTAATTTCAAAGTGATAGAGCTCTTATTGAGGAGTGTGAAGCTTTTTTTTTTTAAATGAAATAAAAGACAAAAAAAAATTGTGAAGCTTTTTGAAAATCAGTTTTATTTTCCTATCAGATAGTACCGCTAGCTTTGGTATACAGTAAATGATATAATTCCATAAAGACTAATGGAATTCCTATAAAAGGAAAATATCAAATGCATTTGAAAAGTATTTGAGTTGTATTTAGATACAATTAAAAGTAATGTATCTAAGTACTTAAATACATTACATTTACCTGTAATGTATTTGGTATTTAAATACAATTTTGACGGAGTATTGTATTTAGTTTTAGATACATTTCAAAGTATTTGTGCCCATCTCTCTCTCTCTCTCTCTCTCTCTCTCTCTCTCTCTCTCTCTCTCTCTCTCTCTCTCTCTCTCTCTCTCTATATATATATATATATATATATATATATATATATATATATATATATATATATATATATATATATATATATATATACACACACACATACAGTATATATTATATATATGTATATATATACATAATGACTCCTTAATGACCGACTTTCACTGTGAGTATCTTTTCAATGTTACTCCTATCTCGTTAATGATGATTCTGTATCCTCCACTAATTCCACTGAAAGGGAAAGAAGTTCATTTGCCACTTTACAAAATAGAAAAATAACGTTGTGCATTTCAGTTATTAAATTTTCATTGGAAATTGAAAATGCTGCATACACCTTCAACCTCTTGAGCAACAAATTCTTATAAAGTAAGAGAATAAGAAAATGATTTCCTTTTAGTTTTCTGAAAAGAAAACTATTGCGCAGGCTTTGTCTGTCCGCCCGCACTTTATTCTGTCCGCACTTTTTCTGCCCGCATTTTTTCAGTCCGCCCTCAGATCTTAAAAACTACTAAGGCTAGAGGGGTGCAAATTGATATGTTGATCATCCACTCTCCAATCATCAATATACCAAATTGCAGCCCTCTAGCCTCAGTAGTTTTTATTTTGTTTAAGGTTAGAGCTAGCCATAATCGTGCATCTGGCAACGATACAGGCCAGACCACCTCCGGGCCGTGGTTAAAGTTTCATGAGCCGCGTCTCACACAGCATTATACCGAGACCGCCGAAAGATAGATCTAGTTTCGATTGCCTTGATTATATGGTGTACAGAAAACTCGATTGCGCCGAGAAAATTCGGCGCATTGTTTACTTGTTTCAAATTGCCATTCGTTATGTAGGTGTCTTCACTAATTGGAAAGGATATCCAACACTTCCTCTTTGCCATCAAACTTCGCATTATGAAGAGAGATGAAGTGTTACTCATACAAAAAAAACAAAGTTGTTTCACTTTAAGAAATAAACGTATCGTATACGTTTAAGGTCAAAAGTCATTAGGTAGAAAAACACTTGATGGTGAGCAAAGTATTGGATCAGGTCTTTTGCTGAAGAAAAATTCAAAAAATATTACAATTTTTTTTTTTACTAATCTCTTCCGCAAGCTTTTTGAACTTTACGACTGAATTACCAAGTGCGATAATCTTCTCTATACTATACTTAATCCTGTGTTCACCACATACCAACTACCCGAGCCCATGTCATTAGATCCGGTCACCAATTAATTTTTTTGAATGGACAATTTTTGTTCACTTTTAAATCTCTCTCTCTCTCTCTCTCTCTCTCTCTCTCTCTCTCTCTCTCTCTCTCTCTCTCTCTCTCTCTCTCTCTCTGTATATCTCTGTATATATATATATATATATATATATATATATATATATATATATATATATATATATATATATATATATATATATATATATAGATATGTATATGTTTATGTATATATATGTATGTAATATGTATATACTGTGTATGTATGTATGTATGTATGTATGTATGTATGTATGTATGTAAGTATGTATATATATACACATGAATAAATATACATACATACATACATACATACATACATACCTTGGAGGGAACAAACCATTATCATGATATGCACATTGTGTACTAGGAAAATCATTTTAACACAGAATACATGAATGTTAAAATACATGAATTAACATTATTTCTTATCTTAGTAATAAGTATCCTACACAGGTGAAGATTACCTTACTCCCGAACTTTGGGGTACAGTAATCCTCTGACCTTTATTATGGAAGCAATAGCGGTGCCCGGCTGACTGGCATATTCATTATCAACACAACACTTTAATAATGAAAACCCAGGCCTTTTCGGCGGCCCAGAAAACATTATTTAACCAGTAGAGTTCCCGTGAAATGAATAACTTGAAATTTAAATGATTCAGATTACGCTAAGAAATGCGATGATTCTTATGAAAATTGTACCAAAAAGCAAAAAAAAATTGAACTGATTTCAGAAAAATTTCACTTTGCTGCAATTCCTGGAAATAACTGAGATTACCTAAAGAAATGCGATGATTCTTATGAAAATTGTAAAAAAAAAAACAAAAAAAAAACAAAACAAATATTGAACTAATCTCAGAAAAATTGTAGTTAGGTGGAATTCCTGGAAATGACATATTACCTAAAAAATGCAATTGTTCTCATGAGAAATGTAAAAAAAAAAGATTGAACTGATCTCAGAAAAATTGTACTTTGCTGCATTTCCTGGAAATAACTGGGATTACCTAAAGAAATGTGGTGATTCTTATGAAAAATGTAAAAAAATCATTATTGAACTTCTCTTAGAAAAACTGTACTTTGCTGCGTTCCTGGAAATATCTGACATTACCTAAAGAAAGGCGATGATTCTTATGATAATTGTAAAAAAAAAAAAAAAATTTAACTGATCTCAGAAAAATTGTACTTTGCTGCAATTCTTGGAAATAACTGAGATTACCTAAAGAAATGCGACGATTCTTATAAAAATTACAAAAAAAAAAAAAAGGATTGAACTGATCTCAAAAAAATTGTACTTTGCTGCAATTCCTGGAAATAACTGAGTTTGCCTAAAGAAATTCCATGATTATTATGAAAATTTTCAAAATAATTGATTCGACTAATCTTAGAAAAATTCTGTTTTGCATTTGCTTGCTATTCATTTCACCTGTCCTAACTAATTACGATTTATTATTTCAAATGTTAAAGTCTTTATTGATGAAATAATGTACTTTGCTAATGTCATGTGGCTTTCCCATCCTGAGATTTTTTTCTCTTTATAATTAAGAATATATAATATATCATTTTTAGTTTTCTGTAAAAGAAAACTATTGTGCCGGCTTTGTCTGTCCGTCCGCACACTTTTCTGTCCGCGCTTATTTTGTCCGCCCTCAGATCTTAAAAACTACTGAGGCTAGAGGACTGCAAATTGATATATTGATCATCCACCCTCCAATCATCAAACATACCAAATTGCTGCCCTCTAGCCTCAGTAGTTTTTATTTTATTTAAGGTTAAAGTTAGCCATAATCGTGTGTCTGTCAACGATATAGGGCACGCCACAACCGGGCAGTGGTTAAAGTTTCATGGGCCACGGCTCATACAGCATTATAACGAGACCACTGAAAGATAGATCTACTTTCGGTAGCCTTGATTATAGTGCGCTGTAGCGGCTGTACAGAAAACTCGATTGCGCCGAAGAAACTTCGGCGCATTTTTTACTTGTTGCTTTTAGAAACTCCATTATCATTTTTGCTTGTAGAAACAGTAGTAGAGTTCGTCGCCCTTTTATGTCTTTTGATCTCTGACGTCAAAGTTTTCCTGACGTAAATTCGTCACGGGTTTGAGGTAAAATCCTGCTTGCCAATGCTCTCCATGAAACTGCGGGTAATTACCCCCTTAGGGGTAATTAATCCGTTTCTTGGGGGTAACTAGGCGCTTTCTAAAACTAACAGTTCTTTGGAGCAAAATTCAGTAAATTTATAAATAATAATAATAAATAAATGAATAAATAAATTAATTAATTGATAAATAATACATAAGTAAATAGATTAATTTACGTAATTATGCAAGTTACATATTAAATGCATTAGAAATTAAGCATTCCAATATTTTTCTTTCCTTTATAACTTCACATAGCTGAAGGGGAATGGGGTAGAGGTAATGGTGATCTATCACACCACTGCCCCCGGGGGTAACGGTGCCAACAAATTTGAGAACCACTGCGTAAGAGGGATCTTTCCTAGATAGCGACCCCCAGGGGTTTTAACTCGTTATTATCCACCTTTGCGGCGTGTTTAGTACATGCCCATTGGGAATGACCGTTAAAACATAAACAAAAGACTGCAACTATCATAAAGATAATGGCCCCAAGAAATATTAGTCCTAGATAACGGCCCCCGAAAACCCTTGGGCGGGTCACTATCTAGGAAAGATCCCGTTAGAGTAACTGACAACTCTACTATTCTGTCTTGGTGTGGATATTGCAATAACGTCCACTTCACGAGATATCAAATCATAACAGGGAAGCTCCAGTCCACCTATACATTTCAGGAATATCTCTGATCCTATTTTAAAATATGAAACACAGCAGGTAATCATTCATAGTCAAATGACAATTTCACTAAGTTCAAGTTTTTCGAGATTAGGACAATTCAGGGACTTTCCTGTAAACAGCCATAGGATAGGTCATAGCATGGGTGTAGCAGCCTCATTCCATATCGCCTAATAGTAAGAGTCGTATATATAAGTGAATTTATATATAACTTACCCCATATAAAAATGGGGAAAAAAAGCACGTTAAAAACGAAGAATATATATATATATATATATATATATATATATATATATATATATATATATATATATATATATATATCATATATAAAATTGGGAAAAAAAAGCACGTTAAAAACGAAGAAGATATATATATATATATATATATATATATATATATATATATATATATATATATATATATATATATATATATAAATACATACATATATGTATTTACATATATACACATATACTTATTTATATATATATATATATATATATATATATATATATATATATATTCGTATATATACATATATATGTACATATATATATACACAGATTATATATACATATATATATATATATATATATATATATATATATATATATACATATATATATATATACATACATTAAGTTAATTCAGGTTGTTACGTTTTGTTGGGCATTGGTAATGATTATCCTTCTCAGTCTCATTAGGTTCATTAGAGAGAATTTGCATTGCAATTGCATCTTAATTATATATTCAGCATAATGTGCCCTTGTGATATCTATTGTTTGATTGCCCGAATTCGAGACAGCCAAAAAGAGATTCATTCTAACTGATTAGCATATTACAGTAGGTGTGAACTGCCAGGAATTCTATTTCATACATCTTTGTAGTATGATCCAGAATGCAATAATGACGTATGGCGTAAAACGTAACTCAGTGGTATAGTGAGTTTGTTTTAATTAAGCTCTCAGTCAGATGGAAAAAACTCACTATAGAACTGAGTTACGTCGTACGCCATAAGGGGAAATACTATTCTTCTTGCATTTTAATACATTTTTATGTATTTATCGATTTATTGATTTTTTTAAGAAGTGGGATCTCCTCTCTCTGTATTTCCCTTTATTTCCTCTTACTTCTTCCTAATGAACACCATCATATTCTTTGGAAGCTTGGATTTCAAGTCAGTGGCCCCTTTGGTGGCTTGTTCCATGTGAATAGGTTTCATCTACTGAATAATAATAATAATAATAATAATAATAATAATAATAATAATAATAATAATAATAGGTGGATATAAGCAACTTAGGAATAGACAATTTTTTAATAATTTGCTCCTGATATCTAAGTATATCTAACATGAAAAAAAAAAAATTGCCGATCTCAGGTGATGCGATCATTAAGCGTATCCTAATCTATCGTAATCTGAACATGTAAGCAAATCAATGCTGAATAGGTTCTTGGGCTTAGTTAATATTAACATTTTACAGAAAGGTAAAATTTTGATATTTATGGAAAGAGGAACATTACTTAAAGAAAATAGTGGAACATACCAGCGTCATTTGTATCTCATTTCAAACCTTAACGAAAATTACTTTGTCTAAAAAGGGCGTTTTCTATTAAACTGTCAAATTCCGAACTCCTCCTCCCTTCATTGTTTTTCGGCACTTCAAACTTTTCTGGCTTCTGTTTTCAGCAAAATTCAAAAATCTGCTGCTTTGTTTCTTTAAATCTGCACGTGTGTGTGTGTGGCATGTGTATGTATGTATGTATGTATATATATATATATATATATATATATATATATATATATATATATATATATATATATATATATATATTATATGTGTGTGCAGAGAGAGAGAGAGAGGTGGGGAGAACTGCTGGCCTGGTTACGTTGTTAAGCCGACAGATATCCATTTGCAAAAGTCAAATAATGCAGTTGTACTAAGAATTATGCTAATTTTAGTAAAACTGTTGTTTTACGTACTGTACGCAATTATATTTCATACATTATTGTCATATTGCATTATAATTAATGAGCATAGCAAACCCCCGCCATTTGCATTCTACTAATGTTTACATTCTTAAAATCATCAGCTGACTGCATTTTACCAATATCATCACAGCCATTTGTTGCTAAATGGAACGCATTTCGGAGATTCGTTTCATACGTAAATTATCAAAGCAGTTGAAAAATGGAACTTATCTAATTTATGAATGCAGTAAATTATATGAAGTGAAGCTGTGATTTCGCCAGCACCGGATGTTGCTTTTGGCTCTTCCAAAACGTTTCGTGACCTGCAAATGATTCGTTTCTTCTGCCACAGATACAAATAATGATTCGTTTTACTCTTATTTATGGAAACCGGCAGATTTTTAACAAGTCGACAACCGTAACGCTACCCTTAATAAACTTGTGTTAGTTACGGCAGTAACTTAGGCTACTTCGGCAAACGGCTGTTTGTCGATTCGATTGTTTATGTCAGTACTTGCTGTTGTTGATGCCAGTGTCCTGCAAGCAGTTGTAAGTGGTTGTTAATTATAAGAAACAGTGATGAATTCGAGACAAGTCACGATGTTGGTAAGCCTGATTTGATGTATGAAGACTCGCAATTAACCTAATGAACTTTGGCTTCTGCGCCTATTTA